>NW_019729905.1:0-19341 GCF_002891405.2 Cryptotermes secundus | reverse complement strand
AATAATAATAATAATAATAATAATAATAATAATAATAATAATAATAATAATAATAAGTGATCAATATATTTCCTAATGTACACAATGTTTACCATGAAGAGTGTTACACCCTGAATCTGTCTAAATTCTACATACACACACAGGTAAATTTGCCTCTGTGCTTAACTACTTAAGCACTATGCCATGAAAGCATATGCAGGAATGGATGTATAGATCCATGTATTCTTGACCTCAGCACTAGTGGTCAGCTTCACGCTCCGGCTGCTTTATTCCCAAGGAAATTCCCCCCGTATCCATTGGATAAGAGGCTGGGTGACCCCATAACCAGTCTGGAGGGCGTGGAGAAGACAAAAATCTTGCCTCTATCGGGGCTCAAACTCTGACCCCTCAGCTGTCCAGCCCATAGCTAGTCACTATACCTACTCCATTATCCCAGCTATTTACTTTCACACACATAATGGACTTAACGTAGCTTTATGTGTTCCTTAGTTATATTTTTGTAAATATATAACATTTATTATTTCTTCACTTGTCCCACATCCTAATGATAAACTGAACACAGATGTATGTGTAACCAGACTGCCACTTGTTACATAGCACTTTTGCGGTGGGGAGTTTCAGGACTCTTCAGCAACTCGTGAGGGAAGTATAATACTCCATAATGAAGAATAACATTAGGATAAAGCAGGAATGTGGCATATACATACAATATTTTGTGTCTTGTTAAGGTATAATGCTAATACTTGTAATACGAGCTGCATAGGTCTCATGCTGATATCTGTTTTGTAATTATGTTTCTTTGTGTAACACAGGTGTATCTTCACAGCGCAGAAGATATTCCTATAACTGATGTTAGCCCCCAACATGTTTGGGACAGGAAGATTAAGAAGATAGCCTTTGATTCAAAACAAACTTATACAACAGAAGGTGCCCGGCAACTCTCTATTAAACAAAGAAAATGCGTTTTTGAAGATGAAATAAAACTGTTAACCAGTGATACCTACACATATCATTCATGCATGATTCAATGTCGCATGAAAATTGCAAGGGACCTCTGTAAATGTGTTCCATTCTTCTACCAGATAATAGGTATTTATTTATTTATTTCATATTATTATCAAGATGCGTGCATATTCATAGGAATCATANTCCATTCTTCTATCAGATAATAGGTATTTATTTTATTTATTTATTTTAAATTATCAAGATGCGTGCATATTCATAGGAATCATAAAAGCTGAGTAACCTAGTTTCAGCTGGTACAGTGATTATGCTATGGGCTGGAGATTTGAGGAATGGGCACCAGGTTTTTCTCTTCTCCATAACATCCAGCCAGGCTCTGTGGCCCATCCAGCCTCCCATATGACAGTGCTGGGGGCTCTTTCCTTGAGTGTAAAATGACAGGGGCATAAAGCTGACTGCTTAGCTCCTTCTAATGCCAAGTTTATGAATGGTGAATCTACACCTCTACTCCCCCATACTTCTTCATATCATGATGATTAAATAATTAATCACAGAAATAGCTTTATCATTTACCTCTCTATTATAGATGGGAAATTTTTGGTAATGTATGCACATGAATTAGCACAAAATAGGGTTCCTTGTCACTTAATCCTGTTACTTCCAACATGTACAGTTTTTTGTCCTTTATATTATTTCCCATACCACAGGCCTAGTAAGCATAATAAATGCTCTACTTTGGCAACAGATTAGGAGGTTAGATAGGCTTTGTATTTGGTTTAGTTGTCCCTTCATTATAGAACACCCTGCGTCTTGTGTGAAGTGTTTTGGGGAGGTGGAGGGTTTGTCCTCTTCTGGCCTGCATTTCTACATCTTGACCAGAATTTAAACTACCTAAGATATTCAGTATTATCTTAAGCAACAAATTTTAAGCTTCAAATTTCATCCAGTGGCATAACTACAATATCATGTAAAGGTCAAGTAGGTCATAAATTTCCTTTATATCAATATATAATGGAAAATGGAAAATAATATATATATATGTTTTGTTGTTGCAAAAGGTAGAACATAAATGAATGGACACACTATGGCCTTAGACCCTGCATTTTGGCTGAGAGCATATGCATTAGAATTTCCACACGATCAGTTAGCTTGCAGCAAATAGCCTATATCATTCACATAATCTCAATGCTAAGGTTAAAAAGATGTGCCTCTGAGGATGCAGTGACGTGTTAGTTTCAAAATTGCAGCTGATCATACAACATGGAAGTGATGGCATTCAGGTAAAAAAGATCTTACAATGATATGTAAAAATAATATTTTCCTTTGGAGAAGCCTCATGAATTACCGGCTGCATTGTTCAGAAATTATATTTTCCTTTGGAGGAGCCTCACGAATAACTGGCTGCATTGTTCAGAAATTATCACTATCAAGACTGAGGTGTTTTGTATGTAAGACACAGATGATTTCTTTTATTCAACGCTTCTGGCAAAATAATTATTAACTTCAGCCTTCCACATCATGGCCATGTGAAACAAATTATTCTGACAGTAATTAGTAATAAAGTCTGGCAAAGGATGGCAGTTCTAATGGGTTCAATTAGAAGTTGTACTGAATGTGGTGTCATCATTATCATTTCATCTGTACAGGAAATGTCATTATATGATCTTAATTTTCTCAGATGGCTTCAACTCCTGTGACCTCCAGGGGCTACAATGTCTAGGAAAACATAAAGGTAAGATTATAATTTCTCGCTGACATGCTCATTTCAAGATATATCTTCTAGAACAATCCCTCTTAACCCTTACTGTTATTATTATTTATGATTTATCAGGCACATGGTAGTGTAACTCATTGAGGCACTATGCTACAAGCTGGAAGGCCACAGGTTCAAGTCCCGATGAGGTGGATTTTTTTTCAGTTGACCTAATCCTTCCAGCTGCACTATGGCCCTGGGGTTAACTCAGCCTTTAACAGAAATGAGTACCAGGAATCTTCCTGGGGGGTAAAGGGTGGCTGGTGCATAAGGCTGGTAACCTTACCGCCACCTGTCAGCCAACTGTCTAGAGAAAATGTGGGAATCTCAATGTCTCACAACCCTGTGGGCCTTCACAGCCTGTTACAGGTATAGCTTTACTTATTTTACCAGTGGCAGCTTGTAGCTAAAATTAGTGGGGGTGCTGCTCCAGAAGCGCACAGTTCCATACAAAGATTTGGCTACTGACATTAAGCTTAAGGATTATATATTGTATTGTACAAGTATAAAGAAAGAATTAAAGAAAAAAGGACTCATTATATAAATGTTATCGATAATATCATGTGGAAATTGGGGGTGCTGAAGTTCTGCAGTGCCTATATACGGGCCGCCCCTGTACTTTACCATTTATTATTTCCTGTTTCCTCTATTCCTTGTTTGTTTGCTGGTCACATTTCTTGATGTCAAATGTAATGAGCAGGGCCCAATGTTGATGACCTGAAAATATTTAAAAAATTACCTATAAATGACCGAAAAAATGCATAAAAATGACCTAAAATATGATCCAAAAATGTAATATGCAGGGCCCGGATTTTGATGACCTGAAAATATTTAAAAAATGACATATAAAATGAACAAAAAAATACAGAAAAATGACCTAAAGGAGAAAAGAAAGAACACTTCGCTTCCATGTTATTCACATTTCAGAAAACATATGAAGAAAAATTCCCTAAAATGGTCAAAAATGACAAGAAATACCCTTAAAAGTAAAAAAATTTACAAAAAAATTACCCCCAAAATGAAAAAATGACCTTAAACCTAAAATTAAAAAAAATGACAAAAAAATACCTATAAAATTTACATTTCTGTAACCAGCAGCTCATATCCGAGATTTATATATTTAAGAGCATCGCATAGGATACAAGGAAAAAAAGACGACATGTCATCAAAATCCGGGCCCTGGTTATGAGATATACAAGATCCATGATAAGTTCATTAAAAGGACTGTCTCTAGAGCACAATCAACTACAGTTATCCATCTAGACCACACAATTTTGGGGGAGCATATTCAGAATTACAGGAAGGAAAGTCTCACGTCTATTTGTTGGTTTTACTAAATTTAGTTATGAAGCAGAGTAAATGAGACTTTTTAGTAAGAATGTGATTTCAATCCTAGTCACTAAATCAGGTGGCTATAAGCCCTTGTTTATGCAAGCAGATGATTACCACAGTTGGGCAGTGCTTCTTTACAAAGCCATCATAGTATACTAATTACTAACACTGCTAAATGCATTACTTAATATGGGAAAAAGATACACACTTTTAATATTAATTCCCAAAATAGACTCAGCCTCTAAGAGAAATGAGTACCGGGAATCTTCCTGGGGGGTAAAGGGCAGGTGGCACGTAAGACTGACAACCTTAGCACCATCTGTGAGTCGACTGCCTTGAAAAAATGTGGGAGCCTTTATGTCTCACAACTTTCTGGACCTTCATGGCCTGTTACTGCACTGTAACGTGTATCCTTACTGATGACGCCATAGAGATTGCTGATTGGTTTATTTAACAACCTACCAGTCTTGGCTACAATTAATTATAACACAGTTGTGGGGTTTCATACTTTATACCCCTATTCACAAATCAAATCACTCTGTTGTCAGTAGGCTACACATATTAATAACGCGGGAGCTATACAAGTCTCTCTGAATTACACACTCCAAATACAACTGTACTACAGCACACACAAAGTCTTGAAAGCACACAATAAGTCTTCCACTCACTGACTTCTTAGTTATCACATACTGTCACATAAAATCTTGTAACCACGCGTTCGGGTTTTCTTACCGCGACTGCTGCTATATTTCAACTGTGTCACTCCTAATCACACGCTCGCTAATCACGAACTATCACTGATTTTTGCACATGCATCTGTAACTCGTACTCGCCGCTGGCTAGATTCCAACTCAACTGGTAGGCAGTGTGGTTCACTTATATAGTCGCAGCGCTTGCCTGTTACGCAATCGGTACTGCTGTTGGCCGTTACCCTTGTCACAGCTGCGTTGCGTGTTACATCACTGTGTGGAGGGGGGGGTGACAGAGCGCTGACTCACCCGCCACGTCACTGCTGGGGGGGAGGGGTTCTCCTTTGTGCAACATGTCACAATATGTTGACCAGTTTTGAGTTGGCAGTTCTCATTCAAACATTCTAGCTGGAACAAATTATGATGACATTTTCAGTTTTCTTATCTCCGTCTTGCCTGTGCAAGCCAGCAAATTACTAAATTTATTGTGTGATTATTATAGAATCTGTGCTGTGTAAATTTCAGGTAATTATTTTAATTAATGTCTTTACATGATATTAAAAATGAAGAGATATCATAGCAAACCATATGTATAGAACTATTCCTGATTTAACTTGGAAGTTATTATCACAGTCTCTACAAAATGAAATAATTATACAGAAGTGTTAATACTTTTAATAATCTTAAATTTTAATCAATGGAACATGTATATTCAGTTCTGATGAAGATCTATCTATAGCCTTATGTACTGTACATATTTTCTGCATGATAATAGCATTGAGGAGGACTGATTGTACATGACTTTAACAAGACAAAACATTACTGCTACTGAATTTACCTCCATCTACTCTGTAATACTGCAGATGAAATTCGGCTGATAAAATGTCCTTGTGAGCTGGGATGTAGCAATACTGTGTATGAAGTGGACAAGCTAGTTGGGGAAGAGAATACAGACATGTAAGTAGTCCAGAAATACTAATTTTGACTTACTTTTATCACAATTAATTTACATTCCTTTATAGATCATCATGTGAATAAGCAACGTCAGTTATCTTTCTTGACAGCATTGCTGTAAAAATGATAAAGGATATAAACAAATAAAAAATAAATTAGAAAAATCTACCTGTTACATTTGCTTACAAAGTGCTGAGGAGAATGTATATACATAAGAAAGCAGTTAATTACTGGTGGAATGATTAAAATTACATCTTAATGAGCTCACAAGTTGTAACAAAAAACCTAATATTGTTCCAATGATCAACTCAAGATGGTTGAGATTGGAAGAACATGCAGCATGTAAGAGACTCAAGAAATGCATACAAGATTTCTGTTGGGAGACCTCCAAGGAAAGTGAGAACTTTAAAGAGCCATTAATAAATATAATGACAATATTAAATTGGAAAACAGCTGTGAAGATGTGAACTTTACTGAAGTGACTCAGCATAAGGGCCACAGGGTCTACCCTTTTAACAACATGACGTGTTACGAATAAATAACACAGGAAAAGTATTCCAGTCTTACCTAACTATGATACTATTATGGGACATGATAGAATAAAACTGTGACTGATCACTTTGTCAGATGTTAGGCTGTCACAAATTTGATTTTACTGATTGCAGAATTATGTACATTGGCACTGGTGACATACTGGTAAGTCATACATGCAGAAAGAACTGCTTCACTTGATAAAGATACCAAATTGTACATTATGTTAGTCAAAACGCATTGTAAGTTTTACATTAGCTTAATATGAAATCTTTCTAGAAAGGACTGAGATGTGCCAAAACCAGGTTTTTCTCAAGATCAATTAATTGTTCATGGGGTTACCTAAAAAGTTGTGTTTCTAGTACCATTAGAAAAATATTTTAGTGCTGAAAAGAATGGACCATAGGGAGTACTGTTCTCTGGGACGTGTACTCTGGTATAAATTTTCCAAAGCTCCAGAGCAATGTACTTCCTTCTGGTTCAAAGAATAAGCCAAGCAAGCAGCTAGCTGCAAGCATCTACATCCTGTTCTCAATCACTTTCAAACTATTTTTTCCCCCTTATTGTGAAAGACTAAATCTAACACTCTTACATGACAAGAAGAGCTGTATATTGTATTCTATACTGTGAATTTTTCTGTTGAATCAGCATACCTGATGGCCAGTAACTTTTGGAATGAAGTAGTTACAATTCACAGATCACAGGAGGTGTTGAAAATGTTGCACCCTCTACATGTAGATATTTTTTGCAATTAATTTTTTGTCAAAAGTTACAAGTTCAACATTCCTTCTTGTACTTAAAGCACACTAGGCACCAACTTTCAATGGATGGCTTCAGCAATTGTGTTGCCATTCCTGCACTAGACTTCAACACTTCAGTCTCTTGAAATAGACGTTTCAGTGAATTTCTAGATGTATGTGTATGTTCAAGTCTGAGGCCCATGTCTAACCTCTCAGTAAGGATTGGACGATTATGTTTGGGGATTTCTTGTCTACAGTTCCGCTGTTCTAAGTTTATTCAGCAAACTGTGAATTGTTTGTCTGCTGGGAACTCTTTCATCGTGAAATTTAGGTCAAAATTTTCTCCGACATTTTCTAGCAGATCTGTATTTCACACAGGCGTCACACAGAAATACACGTTGCTATAAAGTATACTGCACCGTGATGTACCACACTGCTCACTAACAAACTGAGAAAAAATGGCTAATGGAGCTAATAACTGCTGCCTACTTCTGACAAATCATAAATAAACACCCACAAATGAACCACACTGCTCGCTGTGAAAGGTAATGCTATGAAGTGGTCTACAAGTTAATTATTTCCCTTCATTCCAAATGTTACCGGCTGATTCATCAGCAAAAGCAGGTGGTGCACCAGCCACTATGAAGCATACAGCCATGAACTTGTCAGTTGTGTAAGACTAAATTTTCTGAAGTGAAAAGCAACAAGCACTAACCGAATTCAATCTGCTCTTAATTTCACCACAAATTTAATTGAATTTGCAGTTGTCATACAGTTGATCTGTGTCACAACTCTGAAGAGTAGCTACCTTTGTAACACAAATGATACTAACACCTACTACATTGTCCTTCAGAATTACCTAATGTAACACTGCAGTGACAAGTGCTTTAATATTTCTTCCACGTTAATTTCTTTTTGTTGTGATTGTTTATGTATGATCTTTAACAATTCTGTTGAAGTGCAAGTTATTTTTATCGGCGAGTTATATATTGGTTTTTTCTGCTTTATTTTTCATTATATCTAAATGAATCTTAATGCCTTGCAATTCTGTATATCAGGACTAAATATCTGGAAGTTGCATTCGTATCCTGGCCTATGGTACGTTACAAGAGAGAAGTCCTGTTTGGTTGGGTTGATCTCCTGGGTAAGTATGTTTAAATATGCATAATAAATTTAATAACTTTCAAAAATTTTATGTGCTGTTCAATACTGATCTGACTTCCTATAAAGTATAACCTATATAATTTATTATTGCTTTTATTGCTAACTAGAGTCATACATCACAGCTATGGAAAAATCTGATTGTAGTACATATATATTAAAGTAAAGTTGTCCCTGTGCTCAACGAATTAAGCACTACGCCATGAAAGAGTATGGGGGAGTGAATGTATAGATCCACATTTTCTTTACTTTGGCAGTAGTTGTAGGTGAACGATCAGATTCACGCCCCTATCATTTTACCCCTGGGGAAAGTGCCCACGGTACCCATTGGGAAGGTGGTTGGGTGGACCCCAGAACCGTTCTGGACGATTTGGAGAAGAGAAAATTCTTGACCCTACTGGGACTCCAACGACAACCCCTCCAACATCCAGCTTGTAGCCAGTCGCTATACTCACTATGCTACCCTGGCTCCTTGTAATATCTACTTAATCCACCAAAAGTGCTCTTGTGGACCGAGATACTAACTTCTACAGGTAATTTAAAGCATCACAAAGTTATAAATATTGTTATCATTACAATATTTTTAGTTATATAATGTTTTACTTTGCAGAAGCTAATTCTGTGGTTATACGACATGCTGTCAAAACAGCGGTATCAATCTCACACTTTCTTCTTATATATATGCAAATGTACCCTTCTATTCATACACAGTTTGTCCAGGTTCTGTTAGGACTGTGTTCATTGAAAATAAAAGACATGAATTATTTTCACTCTTTTTATTCAAAACAGTCTCTTTCTGAATCAATACATAGCTGGAATCGATTGAAAAGTTTTCAAAAACAGTCACTGTAATCCTTTTGTGGAATTGCATTTAAAACTGCGGTACATTCTCTTTGGATGCCCTGGGTGGTGTCGTGATGGTCTCCTTTCATCGCCAGCTTAACTTTTGGGAACAACCAGAAACCTGCTGGAGCCAAATCTGGCAAATATGGAGAATTACCAAGGACTGTGATCCCTCTTCTGGCCAAAAAATCGGGCATGATCTTCGATTTGTAGGGGGGCGGGCATTGTCGTGGAGGAGAGACCAGGAACCTTGCTCTCGATAATCAGGTCGAATTCGAAGATTTCTCGCCCACAAACGATTGAGGACTCCGAGATAATAATCAGAATTCACTGTTTGACCTTCTGCAGAAATTCCTTGTGAATGATTCCTTTGGAATCGAAGAAAACAGTTAACAGTGACTTTACTCGACTCTTTTGCGTGCGCACTTTCTTTGGTTTCGGCTGGCTACTTTGGGCTCAACCACGCTGCACTCTACCGTTTTGTTAGAAGCTCGTATTGAAAACACAATGTCTCGTCACCAGTAACAATCGATTTTGTAAATTTTGTATCACTTTGGGCTGACCGACATGTCTTTTCAGTGTTCCACTCTGGCATGTTTTTCATCACCTGACAGCGCATGTGGCACAAACCACGCACAGACCTTCCGTTTGCCCAAATCCTCAGTCAAAATTTGGTGCACAGTACTTTTTGGTACTCCCAAAAGCTTCTCTAAGAGCCTTGCAGAAACACATCTGCCTGATGCAAGGATTTCGGTCCCCTTTTTGCACATTTTCTTGAATGTGACTTGTTCTCGGCTTTGATGCACGTGGAGCGTCTTCAATGTCCTCCCTGCCGTCATGAAATACAGCATACCATCTAAAAATGCTTGAGTGACTCAAACAATCATGACCGTACACACTTTTAATCATTTTGTATGCTTCTTTGGCTGTTTTGGCTAACTTCAAACAAAATCTGATGTTGGCTCTCTGTTCAACCACCATTTTCCGATGAGCATCAGAACAGTACTATTACATTCAAGGTCAGAACAAATGATGCAGCGATGCTTGCGCTTTGAAATTATAGAGAGCCACAGCTAAAACTTCAAGAATCTTAATGCCACAACTCACCAACAGATGGCATTGCAGGGCAAAATAAAAAAAAAAAAGTCCTAATGGATCCTGAACACACCGTGTATACATGAAAGTCTTGTAATTGCAAAATTTAACATTATAATTAGGGAGTTTTGGACTACCATAGCACTGAATTACAAGGTCAACACANGGAAGTGTGTGCATGGATGCGAGCAGTGTTCGAAGATGGGTGAAACATTTTAAATATGGGAACACCAGCATCGAAGATGAGCCTCGGAGTGGTTGTCCTCAAACAGCCTCAACTGAACGCAACAAGGAAAGAGTGGATGAGATCATTGAAGATGACAGGCATGTGACTGTGGACACAACAGCCCAAAAACTTGGAATAGCGCACAGTGCAGTACAGGAGATGACTGAAAGCTTGGGCTATAGAAAAGTTTGTGCTTGTTGGGTCCCGCGGTTATTGACCGAAGACCACAAAGATTAGCAAAAAGCCATCACCTCAGAACTGCTGCAGAGATATCGACACGAAGGCGATGATTTTTTACTCTGTATTGTGACAGATGATGAAAGCTGGTTTCACCATTTCGAGCCTGAAGTGAAACAGCAGAGTATGGAATGGCACCATTTGCATTCTCCATCAAAAAAGAAGGCAAAGACAGTGCCATCTGCTGTGAAGGTGATGGGCACAGTCTTCTGGGATGCAGAGGGGTTTATGCTGGCTGAATTCCTGGAACCTGGGCAAACCATCAATGCTGCTCGTTATGTCCGGACACTGCACAAGCTCCGTCGTGCATTATGTGATAAACATACGGGACAAAACATCATCATCCTGCATGACAATGCTCATCCCCAAGCCGCTCGCCTCACATTGGAAGCAATTGAAAAGATGGGGTGGGAAGTTCTTCCACACCCCTCCTATAGCCCTGATCTGGCACCCTCCGACTACCATCTTTTCGAATTTGTGAAGGATCAGCTGTGTGGACAACGTTTTGAGACAAGGGAGGCAATTCAGAAAGCAGTGCGTCAGTGTCTTCGGATGGCTGGAATGGAATTTTACAGAAGGGGAATTTTCAAACTCCCAGAACGCTGGGACAAATGTGTATACAGAAGTGGTAATTATGTGGAAAAATAAAGAAAGGTCTGTAGATTGAGGTGTTGTATTTGGTTTGTCAATAATAAAGCATGTTACTTTACAAAATATTGTTGCTGATGACTTTCAGTACAACCCTCGTACATGAAATAGTATATCAAGAATGAACAAGATGTCTTTTGTTTCAGTATATTGCATCAATTATTGAAGTAAATTCAATTCAATTGAATGCTTTATTAATATGCTTACTCAACAGTGCAAACGTCAACAATTTGAAGATACATAACACTTTGATGAATTTGAGGCA
The DNA here is from genome assembly GCF_002891405.2 of Cryptotermes secundus. Lineage (NCBI taxonomy): Eukaryota > Metazoa > Arthropoda > Insecta > Blattodea > Kalotermitidae > Cryptotermes > Cryptotermes secundus. The sequence goes on along the minus strand of NW_019729905.1, from coordinate 7,904 downwards.
TGTGGTAGCGTAGTTCGTTGAGGCACTATGCTATAAGTTGGAAGGCTGCGGGTCTGAGACTCAATGAGGTGGGTATTTTCAATTGACCTACGAGTACTATGGCCCTGGGGTTGACTCAGCCTATAACAGAAATGAGTACCAGGAATCTTTCTGGGGTGTAAAGGGCGGCTGGCACGTAAGGCTGACAACCTTACTGCCATCTGTGGGCTGACTGTCTATAGAAAATACAGGAACCTCAATGTCTCACAACCCTATGGCGCTTCATTGCCTGCTACAAGGACAGCTTTACCTTTAATACTTAGCTGTGAATATTATATTATATTACACTGCATTCCATTTCATGGATCCAAAGTTAGTCAAAATGACTGTAGGATGTGGAATATGTCATATAAATACAAAACATATGTGTTGTCCCAATGGAGTTCTCACACAAGAGAAACAAAGAATACACAGTGACTACATACAAGGCTATTTAAAGATACATAAGTTATATTCTAGACAACAGATATTCATCAACAGAGTAGAATGAATGTGTATTTAAGTATCGTTTCAGTGCTATTATAAATCGTGCCTTTCTCTCATAAGACCTTTGAGATCAGATGGTAGGTTATTAAAAATGTTGATCCCAGCATAATATGCACTTTTCTGAAAGCACGAGAGGTTAGCAATTGGTTTATGAAGACTGTGTTTATGTCTGAAAATGTTCTTTGTACATTGATTTGAGAGTGTCAACATTACTAATATGTAACATGAATCTAACTGCATAACATGCTCTACTTAACTTTGGAATCAACTGATCGATATGGTTTTTCCAGTTTAAATGATTATCAATTTGCAAGCCAAAGAATTTTGTGTTTACTCCCTCTTCTATATATTTATCATTATATCCTATATTTAATGGATAGTGTGGTGAGTTTTTTGTTATAAATTTTATTACATTTGTTTTTTCTAGGTTCAGGGACAGCTTGCTTGCAGAAAACCATTTACTCATTTGCGAAAGAACCTTGCTTGATAACATGCAGAAATCATCTAATTTTTTACCAGAAATTATAACACTAGTATCATCTGCAAATATTATAGGTATTGATGAGGTCCTTAGTGTAGGAGGTAGATCGTTTATATAAATTATGAAAAGCAAAGGCCCCAAAATTGACCTCTGTGGAACTCCATGTTTTATTATTCCCCAGTTTCAGTAGGTACTTTGGATTGAATTTGATGATTTTATTTCAATCTTTTGTTTCCTATCTCTAGGTAGGATCTGAACCAACTTAACCTTGTTCCTTGAATGCCAAAAAAATGTAATTTAGTTAATAAAATTTCATGATTTACACAGTCAAAAGCCTCTGCTAAGTCACAGAATATTCCACCAACATGCATTTTTTGATTAATATTTTTCAACACACTGTCTGTTAACTTAAAGGCTGCATTTTCAATGGAAATTCCTTTCCTAAAACCAAACTTTTCTGGGACTAGTATACTGTTACTCCGAAAATAATGGCTTAACCTACTGTGCATAACTTTTTCAAGTACTTTAGAGAAAGTAGTTAGTGTTGATTTTCTTTGTGTCATGCTTATATATCACTTAAAAGCCATATTGGATGAGAAGAACTTTTATTATAATACAAAACAGAAACAAATGAATTCAGATCACTATTACCAACTTGAACATTTTTACATTACTAGATTCTCAATATTCCTCCTTAATTTCAACATGTTACAAACACATTTCTCATTTTCCTCCTTAATTTCAAAATGTTGTCACCATTATTAGCTGTTTTACAAAGTTAAATTGAATAACACTCAGTAATTCTGGTCTTCAGATTACAAAATTAGTACATGTAATTACAATTTTCTCGGTCTTATCAAAATCAGACTTATTTCTTCTTAAGTATAATATCTCTAAACTTGGTAAATTTCTCTGGTGATAGCGGTTTTGTTAAAATGTCTGCCACCTGAGTTTCAGTGTTACAATATTTGATTGAGAACAGTTTCTCTTTCAACTGTTCACTTACGAGTATGTAGTGATACCTAACGTCTATGTGCTTACTCCTACGCATTACTAGTCCAGATTCTATTAGCCTGATTGCACTCTGATTGTTGGCACACAGTTCAGCTTCAACCCTTTTTCCTGTCAACTCCTCTATCAACATCTTTAGATATTTCAATTCTTTGCAGCACTCAGCTGCTTCAATATATTCGGCCTCAGTGGTTGATAATGCAACAATACTCTGTTTCCTACAGCACTAGGGTTCCCAGATACCCCGTTTTCCCCAAATTCTTCTGTTTTTTCACCCAAATTTTGTTCCTCCATTTATTGTTTACCCAGAGTGGATAATTCTCTGTTTTATATTTAAGTCCATTGAGAATTATATTTCATGGGTTAAATATTATCATAAAATTTCTGTAATCCTTGGAAAATTACATTGTTATAGTTTCTTTCATTATGTTGCATTTCATGAATGTTGGCAACACTTGAGGTTCTAAACCAAAGCAGAGGTTGTTGGTGATAGTGTATTTTTAATCCGTTCAATCTTCGTTAGAAAGTCAGTGTCAAGTTAGCAAAAATGTTTGAGGGCGAAGAAGATCCATCAAAGACTCCTCCACGGAAGAAGTTGAAATTCCAGGCCAAACATAATCAAATATATCTTAAGAAATGGGAAGATATGTTTTTGTGGGTTAAGCCGAGACCAGGCAAGAACCGGGCATTTTGTATGTTGTGTAGGAAGGATTTTAGTATTCCGCACGGTGGACAAAGTGACCTGAGGCAACATGCACAATACAAGGGACATAAAATTAAGGAAAAATGTAATTCTGGAAGTTCAAATAAACTTTTGAAATACTTTGTTAATTTAAACAATAAAGAAGAATATGACAACAGCACCGCGTGCGAACTTGGTTTAGTGTATCATGCAGTGAAACACAACTTAAGTTATTCCAGTCTGGACTGCGGAAATAAATTTGTGTCCCATATTTTCAGCGATTCAGCGATTGCTTCCAAACTTTCATGTGGATGCACTAAAGCGGAAATGATAGTGAAGTATGTTCTTGCTCCTAAAAGTGTAAATGACTTTGTGTCTATTTTAAGATGTCCAGAAAATACTTCAAATTTTCTTTCGTTGGCTACCGATGCATCAAACAGAAGCACTCGAAAAATGTTCCCTGTTTGCATCCGGTACTTCGACCTTTTAAAGGGAGTGCAGAATAAACTTCTAGATTTTGTTGAAAGTGCTGAGGAAACGTCTATGGCAATTACTGGTTTGGTGCTGCAGAGCTTAGAAAAGCACAACTTGGATGTAAATTATGTGTCTTCTTATTGTGCAGACAATGCCAATGTGAACTATAGAAAAACACATCCCGTATATCAGTTGCTGCGAAGTAAAAACCCAAATTTACTGAAAGCTGATTGCTCTAATCATGTCATACATAACAGAATTAAGTTTGCAATTGACAGATTAGATGTTGATGTTGAAAGTGTAGTCTTAAAGATATATAATCACTTCTCTGTCTCTGCCAAAATAAGAGAAGAGTTAAAATCTTCTTTGAATTTATGCATTTGGAGTGGACTGAGACTTTGAGGCATGTTCCAACTAGGCGGCTGTCATTAACACCAGCCATTTCTCGACTGCTTCAGAACTGGGAAGCAATGAAAAGTTACTTCAATAGTATTCCCAACTGTCCAACATTATTATCTAACATTTTCATGAAAGATGACCCAGAGGAAGCAGTGTTGCCTGAAATCTACTTTAATTTCTTAAGTAATATTGGAAGTTAGCTGGAAATGGTAGATAAAACACTGGAAAGGTCTGACTTGTGTACTAGAGACTTACAAACAAATGAAACTTCTCAGTTCTAAAATCCAGCAACTTTTTTGGTAGCAAAGCAAAAGAACTCATTAATGGATTGTCTATGCCATTACAGAAAAATGTTACTGAAGACCTGAACAGCTTTTATAGCAATATGTTTCAGTATCTGCAAAAAAGATATGATGTGACAGATGACAATCCCTATGCATCCCTTGCAGCATTTTCTCTACAGGAAGGGATTGAGTTCAAAGATTTTGAAAAAGCCATAGAAGTGTTTCAGCTAAGCGAAAATGTTTGCATTGATGACTTGTACGAGGAGTTCAGCAGCCATTGAGATTACCTTTGCAACAGTGTGAACAGATATGGTGATTATGTAGCAAACTGGCTTACATTTTTTCTTCAGTACCTGAGCATGATGTACAAAATATTTCCAAAGTGGTAGGATTTTTGTTTAGCATCCCTGGCTCAAATGCTTTTGTGGAGCAAATCTTTTCATTCATGAAAAGTAAGTGGAGTGAGACAAGAAACAGATGCTCAACAGATTTAATCAAGGCAGGACTCCAGGTGACAGTGAACTATGAAAGCAAGTCCTGTTCAGAATTTTATAAATTTTCAAAGGGTGATGTTCAATTATTAAAAAGTGCTAAGAGTTCAGTGAAATACAATTAACAGAATCTGATCGACCAGCCCTTGGAAGTTATAAATATGTAGTATTTAATATTTGTGTGTTCTACAAATGTGTGCTAGGTAATATTTTGTGCATTCTATAAATATGTAATAGGGCTACGTAATATTTGTTTTGTTCTATAAATGTGTAGTAGGTCTATGTAATACAGATGTGTAGTAGCAGTTTGTAAGTTATGTAGTATGTTGATTATGTATATTTTATAGCCTATTAGTTGCGAAAAATGTCGTTATAAACGAGACATTACTCCTTTTTTTTATTTTACAAAATCTGGGAACCCTATAGAGCATCATGATATTGGCCCCCTGACATTATAATTACATATCCCATTACACTTTTCTTATCCTTTACATCCCCTGCATAATCAGCATCACTCAATGCTTCCAGTTTCACAGTTTTGGAGTCAGATGAGGTATATTTTATTCCTGAATCTCGTGTACCTTTCACATACCTAAGGGTCCTTTTCACATTCTGAACAGCTATTTTGTCAGGATTTTCCAAGGTTCAACTTTCCACATTTACAGATAATGCTACATTGGGTCTGATTTTAGAAGGCTTCCTACAGCTTCTCTGTAAGGAAATCTTATGTCATTTCCTCCTTTGTCATTTGTTGGTGGGGTCATGACCATGGGTGTTTCCATTTCTCGACTTTCTTGCATGTTGTATTTTTCCAACATTTGGCTTGCATATTTGGTTTGAGAGATATGTATCCCATCTGGTTGCCTCTCAATTTGTATTCATAAATAAACTTTTGGATTTGTGGTTTTTGTTATTTGGAATTGATTTTCCAGTTTCAGCAAAATTTCCTCTATTTGTCTTTCATCCTCTCCCATGATTATCCCATCATCCACATGAATGGCCATAAACAAACTATTGGCATCATTCTTAAAAATGCACTGGTCAGATTTTAGTTGGTTTAGACCTTCTTCTTTTAGGAAGGTTGTCAGCTTCTTGTTCCATTGCNTCTCCTTTGTCATTTGTTGGTGGGGTCATGACCATGGGTGTTTCCATTTCTCGACTTTCTTGCATGTTGTATTTTTCCAACATTTGGCTTGCATATTTGGTTTGAGAGATACATATCTCATCTGGTTGCCTCTCAATTTGTATTCCTAAATAAACTTTTAGATTTGTGGTCTTTGTTATCTGGGATTGATTTTCCAGTTTCAGCAAAATTTCCTCTATTTGTCTTTCATCCTCTCCCATGATTATCCCATCATCCACATGAATGGCCATAAACAAACTATTGGCATCATTCTTAAAAATGCACTGGTCAGATTTTAGTTGGTTTAGACCTTCTTCTTTTAGGAAGGTTGTCAGCTTCTTGTTCCATTGCGATGGTGCTTGCCTTAGGCCACATAATGCCTTTTTCAGGAGACATATCTTGCCAGTGTTCTTGTATCCTTCTGGTATCTCCATGTAGTTTTCCTCCTCAAGGGCTCCATACAGGAAGGCAGTCTTCACATCAAAGGTTTGGATGTTCATATTCCTACATGCTGCTATGGCAAACAGTACTCTACGAGAATTCATGTCAAAAANTTTTGTCCATTGTTTCTCCTTCCATTATCCTTGTGGTCAGCATTTTCATTTTCTCCATCCTCTTCAGTATCTGTTGGTTCTTCTTCATTGCTGTCAGCTTCGGGTTCTTGCTGCATTTTGCTATCTTCCAGATCTGGAGTAGTTGGCTTGACTTCTGGATCTGTCACTCTTTCCATTTCCTCTTGTTTATCTGTTGTCACAGGTTTACTTGTGAATGTCACATCTCTGGAGACATAGGTCCTTTCAGTATTTGGATCCCATATTCTGTAGCCATTTGTGTTGTATCCAATGAATATTCCTTTCTTGCTACGACTGTCCAACTTTTTCAATGGTCCAAGAATTTTAGTGTACACTTCTGAACCAAAAACCTTCAATCCAGCCAGATCTGGTGTTTTACCATACCAATTTTCCACTGGCATTCCATTCACTGTCACTGTTGGACTTCTGTTTAGTAGGTATGCAGAAGTGAGTACAGCTTCATCCCACATTCCCTTACGTAAACCTGAGTAAAAAATCAATGCTCTTGCCTTTTCCACAAAGGTACGGTTCATCCTTTCGGTAATGCCGTTTAGCTGTGGCGAATATGGTGTAGTAAAGTCCCTTACAATCCCCTTGCACTTACACCATTCTCTTATATTCCCCTTCATTGTCACATCTTAGTCTTCTCACTCTTGTATTGAAGTGATACTCAGCTTCATTTACATATTCCTTCAGAAAGGTATACACTTCACTCTTATTTTCTAAGAGGTACATCTTACAAAAATGCGTATAATTCTCCACACACGTATGGAAATATTTCTTATTGTCATAAGTGGTGGGGTCAATTGGTCCACCCACGTCACTAAATGGCTTTCCAGCCCTACTTCTTTCTGTATCAAATGGGAGTCTCACTTGTTTGGCCTGCATATAAACTGGACATATATCAACATTTTTACACTTGCTCACACTTTCTGGTATCCCTTGGCATATCTCTTGTAGTTTCCTAAGATTCGCATAACTTATGTGACCTAGCTTTCTATGCCACTCTACACTTATATCTTGCTGAGTCATCATATCTTCATTCCTCGCACTAAAGTAAATTACGAACAATCCATTTTCATCCTTTTTTCTTTTGATTACATTTTTGTCCTTGAATATCTGGACTTTCTCTTTTGTAAACAACACTTCTCCATCATTTTCTGTAATACAGTGCACTGACAGCAGGTTTATGCTGAGTTCTGGAACATATGAAACGTTTTTCAAACTATCCCTCCGGCCGCACTAGGCCCTGGGATTTACTCAGCCTCTAACAGAAATGAGTACCAGGAATTAATTAAATGATTTTCCTGGGGAGTGAAGCGTGGCCGGAGCGTAAGGCTGACAACCTTACTACCATCTCTGAGCCGACTGTCAAGGTAATGTGGGACCCTTAACGTCTCACACCCCTATGGGCCTTCACGGCCTGTTACAGGGATAGCTTTACTTTACTTATTTTACACTCTTTAAATTCCAAATTGCCTATTTCTTTTGCAGTCATACTTTGATTTTTCTTTGCTTCCTTTATACATTGAGTATACTGCTTAGTATGTATCAAATCAGTCTTCACATCTGTCATATGACAGGTGCTACCACTATCCACTACATACATTTTGTCTTTTTCACTTGCATCACTCATATGGGTTTCTGCTGCTTCAGCTAGAAAACTGATCTTGCTTCTTTTATTCCTATCATTAAAATAACAGTTCTTTTCAGCATGGTTCGTTTTCTTACATATTGTACATTGTTTTCTCATATCACCGTCCTTATTTCCAAAGTAACAGTCCTTTTCAGAGTGATTATTCCTTTTACCGATAGATCAATTTCTCTTACCTTTGTTGGGGCAGTTGATCTGGGCATGACCT
>NW_019729904.1:22935-25737 GCF_002891405.2 Cryptotermes secundus | reverse complement strand
TAGAACCCAGAAGATAGTACAGTTTCTAGTCACCGTTCTGAGAAACTCAAATAGAATGATTTTGCGGTGGCTGAGGCATGTGTTTGGAATGGAACAAGAAAGGGTAGTTAAGAACTTTATTTAAATTTGGCCAGATGACAGAAGGAAAGGGAGAGGCCCTGAATGAGGCTCTAAAGAATGCACAAAGTGACTTACTGGTGCTGAATACGAAGAGATGGCGTCGAAAGGCAAATACTCGTAATAGAGAGAAAATGTTACCTATCCTAGAAGCGACCGAAGTTCTTAAAGTTCCGCACAGCCACTGGATGCACGAAAACAGCATACACGTATTTGTTTTTCTCCTTAAATGATACGTCACACATTTGAACCCGGTTAAAACTACACCTTTCGCTTCTGCCATTTTCTAAAGAAACATTTTGTTTATCAAACTATTTAACCCAACTCTGAGTATTGCTACCTGTTTATATACTATCGGATATCATTTCTGTCGACACGTTCCTGCAGCAGCTCTCTGTTACTGACATATGAATACGTCTGCATATTATTGATGAAGAAATGTTTTCTCCAGCCTAGTGTCTGCTGTGTAAACTGCCGAGGCGGTGGAAAGTAAACGTCACTGCTTCTGTCTCTATGATCTTCTCAGAGGATTGTATTACTACCCCAAGAAATCAGCGAGACAATAGCGTGTTATTACAGAGCCCCGTCAAGTTAAAGAAGATGTTATACCATTTGCCTTGTTTACGTATTTAGATTTGAGGCTAAGTCACGTTTGCTCTGGAATTCTGGTTTCAGTAATTCTCATACACGAAACCGCTATTTGTTTTAATTGTGTGTTAAAATATTAAGTTTCTTCTTAATTTATTCTCTGTCTGTAGTGCTTGTTCAACTTGTCGTTACACTTGTATAGCCTACAAAGTGCGCAACTAATTATCTTATTCCATGGAACTAAGCCCTTCTGCATAAGCCCGCAGTTGCTTAGCTATTTAAGCAATTACCACAATTTGTGGAACACGAAGGTTCATCAGCCTGCTCGCAAGATCTCACCACTGCTCCGTAACCTGAGCCAGACGAAAGAAGTCCACAGCATTTCATTCTAATTTATTACGATAATTTAGTATCAGCGCATAATTGAGTTTAGGTCTTCCTATTGGTTTCTTTCCTTTAGATATTCCCACCAAATCTCTGTTACTGCTCTCTTTTCTACCATGTCTGCTACGTATCCTCCCCATCTCATTCTCCATGATTTGATCATTCTAGGGTTATATGGCGTAAACTCCGAACAGTGAGGCTCCTCTTTGTGCACTCTTCGCTAGCCTCATATTCCTTTATCACTCTTAGGTTCGAATATATTCCTCAGCGACGTTTTCAAACACTCCTCACTTTGTGTTCTTCCTTTAAAGTCAGAGCCCAGATCTGAGCTCCTGCAAACAAAATGCACATCGCTAAAATCACATTCTTGTACAGATCTCACTTGGCGGTGCGTTAGGACTTCATTACCCGACACCAGCCCCTGTATTTGGCTTTTTAATGGCGCTGTCAGTAGGCCATTCCGTGTAGTGCCGAATGGTAGTATTATGAGTGGAAATTATGTGGCTGACTAACTGTGAGGTACTGTGGCGGAATTATGCTGAAGAGACTGAAGAAACTTTAATAAATTAATAAAGTTGTGCCATGAAGACGTATGGAGGAAAGGGGTGGGGTAGGTATATAGATCCACCATCCTCACCCTCGGTACTAGACGGAGATAAGCCATCAACTTCAAACTGCAATCGCTTTACCCTCGGTACCCATTGGATGGGATGGTGGGTGGGCCGCAGAGCAATCTGGACACTGTGGACAGGAGAAAAATGTTGCCCGTGCCGGGATTCGAACTCCGGATGTCCAAGCTATGGCCCGTTGCTCTGCGGTGTTAAATCTGGACAACATAAGTGTAACATTGTTGCAATTGGGTAATTTGTATTGTGAGGTGACGGCTGAAAGCCGGAAAAGTGGATCCAGAGACAGACGTCCGTTCCTAAGTAACGGCTCGATATTACGTTTCCGTTACAACGTATAGTAGCTAACGAGTCGTTACCAAGTAACAAGTTGCTAAACCCAAGAACTCCGTAACAACCAACAGGAGAGTAGAGGGCAATTAACTGTTCGACGTGGTATCTCCCGTGCGGGCCGCCTAACAGTTATAAAAGGAACTGCATTCGTGAGGTCAAGAAGTAGAGACTAGAGATTCAAGACGGAGAGAGAGAGTTCAGAGCAGAGATTTAGTAGTAGAGGAGATTCGTCTGAGTGACGTCGTTGAGAAGGAGTTCAATGTGTGAGCTGTTATAACCAACTGAGATTGTAAAGAAGTGCCAATAAACCAAATCATCAAATCCAGAACCTATTATTATTAGTCACACATGACAGTAGTTTAATTAACGGCCCTTGCTATGTTGCAAAATTTATGAAATGCAGAACTGGAAACCGCGAATGTTGAACTGAGAAGGCTGCGACAGGAAACTGCCATATCTGTTTTAATATTAGTTTACTGTTTTCGCATTTCCCTAGAGAAGCTGAGGAATACCACGTTGCCTGCCCGCGGGCCTTGAGTAGAATTCGCTACTTTCCGAATAGAGTGAAAATTTCGTCTCGATGCCGAGGACACATGGTATGGAATTTTCTGGTTGGATAGAATATGTGAAAAGACATAAGACAGCATCTTCTAATTCACATAGAAAACGTTAAACACAAATACAATAAGAGATTACACGAATACATTTTATAAATTCTTACATTATCATATATATATATATATATTGTAACGTG
>NW_019729904.1:21756-22585 GCF_002891405.2 Cryptotermes secundus | reverse complement strand
CATTCAGAGCTCAACATGTCACAATATATATATATAATAAAACAGCGCATATCGTACAGTATTTTATAACAGCTAAGAAATGTTTCAGTATCATAACATTCAACACTGAATTGTGTCTGAAGTAGCCACCGCATACGGGGTAGGGCTTGAGTATTCAATGATGATACTGATCGAAGCATTATTGCACATATTAAATATATGTCGCTCTGAGGAATACTGTATTCTGGGATATGACGCAAAGCATCACGGTAGACGTTCAAAGAAGTTTGCTTGCCGCTTGTTTCTTGTTGATTACTTCATTTCAGTGTCTTTCGATCCTGAAGGTATAGGCAGTACGTTCTTCCGAACGCATGTGGACTTCTACCAAGCGATATGGCGTCACATAACAGGAGACAGTACTGCTCATAGACGCCGCTGTGAGATTCAACAGTTTTCACTTTGTTCCCTGCTCCATGCAGAAACAACGCTCGCTCTTGTGGGTGCTGTAACACATGGCCATACAGTTTACGGTACGGACCGAAAATTCGCTCTTGTGGAAAACCCGGATAAAACCTTACATTTCTTAAACACAAAATACCGCAAATATATACATTAAGCTAAAAACTAATTTTAAAGAAATGATTTTTGTTTTCAGACTTACATGATTTTTGGACCTTGTCCCTCTTCCGGTATTTTAGAAACTAGAAAACATAACGATTCGAAATGTGGATCTGTTACCGTCCTCAGGTGAGAAGGAAAAACATCTACTTTGTTGGGTCCCTTAGAAAGGGGTAACCTCAATCACTGGATTCTTCTTTGTTCAGAAACTCTGAATGCAGGCGTATGGGTA
>NW_019729904.1:14832-18686 GCF_002891405.2 Cryptotermes secundus | reverse complement strand
AAGTCTGATACCAGTACTATCCAAGGTACTAGAAAAACTACTACTGAAAAGAATAAAACCAGTGATAGAAGATCAAAACATAATTCCCAAACACCAATTCGGATTTAGAAACAAGCACGCAACTACGGAACAAGTCCATAGACTAGTCAACCAAATAAACAGAGATCTCGAAACAAAACGTTACTGCACAGCGGTGTTCCTTGACATAGAACAGGCCTTTGACAAGGTCTGGCACGCAGGACTATGCTACAAAATGAAACAGAAACTTCCGCATCAAATGTACGCAATTCTGAGATCCTATCTTACACATAGATACTACTTTGTAAAGCAACAGGAGGCATTAACAAACCTATACCCAATATCATCTGGCGTACCCCAAGGTAGCGTTTTAGGACCAGTGCTATACTTGATCTACACATCAGATCTACCAACAACTAGAAAGACAACAACAGCCACGTTTGCAGATGACACAGCTATCCTGGCATCTCATACCAATCCTCTATCCGCATCCAGGAACTTACAAGACCACCTAAATAAAATTCAACACTGGCTGAAAAAGTGGCGTATGAAGGCAAATTAAAATAAGTCTACAAATGTAACGTTCACCATGAAACGCGCTACCTGTCCTCCAGTAACGTTACATCACTCTCAGATACAACAAGCAGAAGAAGCCAAATACCTTGGTATACACCTGAATAAACGATTTACATGGCAAAAATACATTTACACCCAAAGAAAATAACACGGAATAAGTAAGATTTGAGGCTTTCACGGCGGTGACTATGAAGAAAGCAATCTTCTGGGATTTGGCACCGTGTATATATATGGTGTTAACCGACGTTCCTCCGAAACGTCGGTTAACACCATATATACACGGTGCCAAATCCCAGAAGACTGCTTTCTTCAACACGGAATAAAATTCCGACAGATGTATTGGATGCTGGGAAGACAGTCGGAGCTATCGATAGAAAACAAGTTCTTACTGTACAAAACCATGCTCAAACCGATATGGACGTACGGGATACCATTGTGGGGATCAGCCAGTAACTCAAACATAGAAATTCTCCAACGATTTCAAAGCAAAGTATTACGAATAATAGTTAACGCACCGTGGTATGTGCCGAACACGGTACTACACAAGGACCTAGATGTACCAACAGTACGAGAGGAAATAAAAAAACAGCTCATCCGAACGCTTTGGCACAAAAATTGCTCGACGAAGAAGGGGAAATCAGGAGGCTAAACAGATTTAAACCATCAGATTTGCCCACCAGATTCGAATAATACAACACTTAACTGCATATTACCAAGCAGTTAAAATAAGTATTGAGCATGTTCATCGGAATATGCCCACCACGTCAAGTACTCCCTTCCTTTTGCTATATGTAAATTAACCACAAAATGTACTTATTATCCACATTTAATGGATAGATTGGATAATTATTGGAGTTAAATAAAAAAAAGTCTGAATAACAACGAATAATAGGATGATGGCCGTTTAGAATGGGGAAATTAGCGAAAGAAACCTAATTTAAGAACTAACACGGATTTTGTCTGGTGGAACTTAGAAAAAACCACGGTAAAACTTATTCAGGTTTCACGGATCCAGATTTGAAGTAAGGACCTCCGAAACATGAGACAGGAGTGTTAACCACTCGTACGAGACATACATATACACGCAAGGTCTACACACGCATGCGCTATAACTGCGCACACACCCATGACAGTACCTGGTACCAGAACCCGTTACCGGCTGTCCCCGGCAGCTGCAAGGCCGAGCAAAGTAGCTCAGTCACGGCCGTGCCGATAGGTTGTCTCGGAAACAGCCTGTCCTTATTAATCCACCGTTCATGTTGAAGGACTGAGTCAATGTCACTCGACACTGGAGTCAGGAAACTGAACTGTAAAATTAAGTAGTTACTATAGGATTCTGACGATGGTGTATAACACACTCATATAGACTGGGATGAAGCTAAGATTTTGGATATTGGATATCCTGGTTCCACGCTTGTATGTGTTTGCAACAATTTGTTATGAATATTTTTCTTATTAGCTCTCATGGACTTAGCCTGGTCTCAGGTGTTTATAATCTTCATGTTTTGTGACATTGTTTTGTCCAGTGATTGAGGCTAGCTCTTTCTAACGGACCCAACAGAATAGGTGTTTCCCTTTTCCTTCACCTGAGGACGGAAACAGATCCAGTTTCCGAAACGTCGTGTTTTTATTTGTTATCTTAAAAACCAGGACGATGGATAAAGTCCAGAAACCCAATATATCAGTGTGAACTGTAAAAGTCCGGAACCTGCTTTCACACTGACTTCTCGAAGCGTTAGGTCCCACATCGCTATAACGCAACATAGGCGGATTATGATATTATCAAAAGGGTGAATTGCGTTGCCCAACCCTTCGTCTAGATCGATAGGGACTGGTGAATCTCTGACAGAAGGGGCTTGCACTATGCTATTGAACTGATTGATTAAAATGCGAATTCATAAAATAACCAAATCTAAGTCCTCTTACAATAGATCAATAAATGAAAGCATTCCGCTGCAATATCAAAGGTTAAAGACTAACGTCAAGATATATCGAATAGAGAATCCTAAATTAATTAATATAAAACTCTCATTCTTATCAACAGATATATGGGTCCAACGGAGACGTGAGTCAGACGAAGCCCCTTCAGAGATCAGAAGAATTGTCCCTCAGGTTCTGTAACTCATGGCCGAAGAACAACGAAACCATCACGACACAACATTACGTCCATTTCGGCAGCCATGTTCCCCACAAGAAATCACGCTGGATCGTCAGATGTCGGGAATTCAGACAGTTCTTAAAGAGTAAAAAGTTACCTTGACCTCTGTCCTAAGCCCAAAATTGGGAGCTTCCCATTAATATTCATTATGTTTACAACGCGCAGACGAAATATGGACAGCTTCTTGCTGTAATGCTGTAGCTGATTAAAACAGTGGCCAAATAAATTAAGTATCAATAAATTCACGCATCTGCCCGTGGAATCTGAAGGCTCCTAAAGCCGTCTGGCAGTAAAATATGGACATGTGCCTCGTGGGACCATGACTGTGCTGGCGAGGACCAGCAGCAATTCAACAGCAAAGCAGTCAGTCTATATAGCTCTCACAGATGTTACTTAGTAGAGCAGTGACAAATAATGCACAGATTCCACAATGACCTGGACTTTATGATAGCGCGGATATACCCGTGCTGAAATTACGGCGCAATAAACATAGCGTTTCCCCTAGTCCCACCTCTAAACACCTATATATATATATGAGAGAGAATAAACATCTTGGTCAAGGATCTCGAGGAGACCTGAAGTCAGGATTAAATGTCCATGAGAGGTTCAGCCGTACTCTAAAAGCCCAACAGCAACGGTCATTTAAATAAAATCAGTCCAGCTAACCCTACGGTCATTCATATAAAATCAGTCCAGCTAACACTACGATTATTTAAATAATATCAGTCCAGCTAACCCTACGGTCATTTAAATGAAATCAGCCCAGCTATCCCTACGGTCATTCAAATAAAATCAGTCCAGCTAACCGTACGGTCATTTGAATAAAATCAGTCCAGCTAACCCTACGGTCATTCAAATAAAATCAGTCCACCTAACCTTACGGTCATTCAAATAAAATCAGTCCAGCTAACCCTACGGTAATTTAAAAATTGCGACATTTAAATATTGACCTACAGATCCACCGACAGTGCTGTATGTGTAACAGTGATTTCTGAATCCAATTCAAACCCCGTCTGTAGTCACTCCTAAAACTGACATTATATTCAGAGGATCAAAGTAAAGTCGTTCCCGCTGATAGAGTAGTCGGTAGGCATGCGAGAAG
>NW_019729904.1:3397-14200 GCF_002891405.2 Cryptotermes secundus | reverse complement strand
TGAAGAAAGCAGTCTTCTGGGATTTGGCACCGTGTATATGTGGTGTTAACCGACGTTTCGGAGGAACGTATCGCCCCCATCTTCAGGGTAGAAGAAAAAGTATAAGAATTCTGCAAGCGACAACACCGTGAGAAACGGTAAAGCAGACTGTCTGCTTTACCGTTTCTCACGGTGTTGTCGCTTGCAGAATTCTTATACATTTTCTTCTACCCTGAAGATGGGGGCGATAGTTCCTCCGAAACGTCGGTTAACACCACATATACACGGTGCCAAATCCCAGAAGACTGCTTTCTTCATAGTCACCGCCGTGAAAGCCTCAAATCTTACATAAAGGAATCTGTCAGTCTAGGCTAAGTACAACAGATTATGCCCTATTTCTAGTAGCTTCCGCTACAACGGCAATCTACTCACTTGAACCGTCGTATGTCTGACCGCTGCCAAGTAAAGCATCTTCTATTTTCTATGGCGGGCTTCGCCTTGTCCGATGTTGCAAACATTCTGATTTTTATGATTTTGTATGACTTCCGGGTGTTGCCTGCATAATTTTGTTATATAGTCATATACGTACGGAACTTTGAAAGCCATGTGCAAATCGCGAACCCGTGTGTGCATTGAAAAATTGCCAATGGTGCTGAGAACCCTGTTTTTTAGGCGCTGCAATTTCACTGGATGAGTGTCTGCTGCAAACTCCCATGCGGGACTAGCGTAAGTCATTAGAGATCATGAGCCCCCAACCAACCAGCTGGGTAACGGGTGTTCTCTCATCTATCACTCAGAAAAAAAACAAGAATTAAACGAGAAAATCAAATAATATTTAATATATGACCAATAATTTGTATCAAAAGAAAACACGACAATTAATCGGCATAACCAGGCACAAGATATCCTATCACAATTCGCACAGGCTGTCTCCGCCACAACACCACATATAAGGCATACTTTACAATAAACTTCACGCTAGCATAATACCATCTCTGTAATCACCTGCACACACAATACAAACAAAACCTACATATACATTCTCAACTTACACAATTCCTCCAAGAACAAAAATCAGTATGCTAATATTATGTGCGTTACCTCGAGATGGGCCCTCATGCCTGGAGTTTAACTACCAAACCTAATCTTTCATGGCGCCGACCAAAACAGAATTTAGTTACGGAGCGAGACGTCCGTACACGGCGACTTTCCAGGCAGAAGAGACAGGGTGCCTCAGCCGAATCTCAAAGGATAGAGGAGTGATGACGTAGAACACGCCTCGGAATAAGGATAGGTAGTAGGAAAAGTAGGGAAAAATGGTGTGACCCGCGGCCGCCGCCGCTCGGAGAGGGCACTACAACCAATGAGCCGAAGGGATCGGCTCAGGATCGCCCCCTCCCTCTCAGAAGAAACTTGGCACTCAAGGACGGCTGCTGGCATGCTTCGACTGGGGATACGCGAAGGGCTCTCGATATATCATAAATAAGAACGACAATTCAGTCCAAGTCCTTGCCTCCGCAACAGCACCACAACTCAACGGGAGAGGAACACTAGGGCGCAAGGGAGGGCAACACAACCTTGTCCAAATCCCTGCTAACGCTCCTTCCCCGCTCCCGGATCACCGGCACCAACACTCCCCCGACACAGCACAACACAGTCCGCAGGGGTCCATAACTCAGGAGGCCCTTCCTTGCGATCCTCCTTTTGCCAAGTAGATGAAAGAGTAAGCCCCTCCGACCTCCCGGGCCCTGGGTGCGACGGAGGCGTCCAGTCGCAGGCTTCGATGTTCAAGAGGCAGGCGGCAACCAAAGGAAGGAATAAATGGAAGAAGGTAAATCGGCTAGAAGCCCCTAAAAGAAAATAAAGAACACAAGGCAAAAACCAGTATTAAACTTTGGGTAGAACCCCTCACAATACAAAATAATACCTAACAGCGTGATAATCATACTTGGGGCTAATAAGTTAGCCCCAAACAAAATATTTCTTCAACTGAGAAACATGAGCCTTACGTAAGATAACTCCAGTGTCTGGATTAGCCAACTGAACAGTGACATTAGTCCAGTACTTAGAAATAACCGTGGGATCTGACCATCTCATATCAATATTAGCGGACGTTTTCTGCACCTTGGAGCTCTGTGGATGGAGACGTACCAAGACCAGGTCTCCCACCTGAAACGCCGCCTCCCTTCTCAGTATGTTATAGCGCCGGAAAACCCTATCCCTAGCCTTCCTCAAATTTTGCAAGGCTGTCCCCCAAATATACTTGCATATCCGCAGAGGGTTGCTGTAAGTCCAGCTTCGAAAACTCCCAACGTAACCCCAATGGATGGTTAAGTTCGCGACCAAGGAAAAGCACGGCGGGTTGGGTTCCGGTACTCTCATGACAGGCCGAATTGAACGTCATGACCAGCATTGGGAGATTCTCGTCCAACAGTGTATGTTGGGAGTGGTGGTAGACGGTAAGGGCTACCTTCAAATTACGATTAAACCGCTCCACCTGAGGAGCTTGGGGATAATAGGGAGCGGTGGTAACGTGTTTAATCCTCCAAGAAAAACAGGCGTTATAAAACCGGCGAGACTTAAACACAGCGGCATTGTCCGAAACGATGGTCTGGGGAAGACCAAAACAGGGAACCCCTCCGTCAGGGCCTTGACAACTGCTTCAGAATAGATCCTTCTGACCGGGTACCTGGCCACAAATTTGGAGAAGCCATCTAACACAACCAAGATGGCCACATTCCCCTGCCTACTCCGGACTATCGGCCCCACGAAATAGATGAAGATACGCTCCATGGGTTTGGTGACAACTTCGCTGTGATGAGACCCACCTGGGCATTTTGGGCAGGTTTCGCCTTCTGGTAAGGCTGACAACCGCGCACGTATTTCGAAACGTCCGATCTAATGCCCGGCCAGTAAAACACCTTGATATTCGAAGGAGAGTTTTGGCGACACCCAAATGCGCCCCTAGGGCCGAATCATGGAAATACTCCAGGACCATAGTTCTAAGGTCTTGAGGGACCAATTACCTCTTAGTCCTGGCTCTGGATGGGGAAAAAACGATGGTGTCCTTCAGCAGCTGGTAGCTTCGAACCTCAGGGTCTCGGTGTTTAATTTTGTCGTAAATCTCTCTGCAACGGGAGTCTTTAATCTGATGTTCTCTTATGGATAAGAATTCGGCAGGTAAAGGTTGAAGCACCAGCCCCGAAAATAGCTGGTCGGAGGTAGGCTTCTCAAATTGGCGTGTCAAACAGTCCGCTACATTAGCCTTTCCAGTAACATGGACCACCGTAAATTTAAATGACGCCAAGCGCAGTATCCACCTACCTAAGCGACCAAGTTCCCTGACCTGCTTCAGCAGCCATGACAGGGCTTGGTTGTCCGTATGGAGGACAAACTGCTTATGCTCCAAATACATCCTAAATCCCTCACATCCCCAAACAGCCGCGAGACATTCCTTTTCATAGGTCGAATATTTACGTTCCGTTGCCGAAAGCGAACGGCTCGCAAACGCTATGGGTGCCAATACGGACTCGCACCGCCGATTGAGGATGGCAGACACAGCCAGATCGCTCGCATCGCAAACTAGGACGAATTCTTTCGAGAAGTCTGGCACCTGCAACACCGGTGGCGTAGAAATGGCATCTTTAAGTGCCTCGAAGGCACACCTCTGGGAGTCACCCCATACGAACTGAGCATCCTTACGCTTCAATGCATGAAGCGGCTTGGCCAACAAGGAAAAATCCTTCACAAAATTGCCATAAAAACCCAACCATACCCAGGAATCTCCGGACGGCCTTCAAATTTTTAGGAGGAGGAAACTCACGAAGGGCGTCTGTCCTCTCGGGTAAGACCTCAACTCCAGCATCAGACAAGGAATGACCCAGAAATTTAATTTTTGATTTCACCAACTGCATTTTGTCCCGGTTTAGGGTAAAGCCAGCCTTCTCCAAACGGCGAAAAACTTCCTTAAGGTGGACCAAGTGGTGTTCTACGGTGCTCAAGTACACAAGCAAATCGTCCAGGAAATAATAAACATAACGATGCTTGAGGTCTCCAAATAAGGAATCCACCACATGGGAGAGAATCTGACATCCCACACAAATGCCCATAGGGAGTTTAGTAAACTCAAACAGACCGAATGGAGTGGAAAAGGCCGTTACCTTACGACTCTTCGCCGAGAGTGGGATCTGGTAATAGGCCGAGTTTAGATCTAAGATAGAAAAAATCTTAGCCCCTTGAAAATTGGAGAACGCAAGTTCCACACTCGGCATTGGAAAGGCATCGAACCTAACCTTATTCAGGAGGCGATAATCAACCACCATGCGGTAGCCCCCTGAAGACTTAGGAACTAGGAAGGCCGGGCTGGCGTACTGTGAGGTACTTTTACGCACAACCCCCTCCTGAAGCAAATCATTCACAATGTGCCTCAATGCCTTAAGCCGAGGAGGAGAACACTTGTACGGGCGGGAACGAACCGGCTGATCGTCCAACAGATCCAACTCGCAGACCATACCCTTGACTGTTCCCATCCATCCCGAAAACAAGTTAGGGAAACTCTTCACAAGCTGGTCAAGCTTTCGCAACTCTAGCTGACTCACGGGAGACGAGTAGGCCGCTAACTTTGCCAAATCCTTCTCGGAACAAGGGAACTCCTGCAAGTCTTGCAAGCAGAAATCTAATCATTCGAAATCATACTGACAGGCTAGATCAAATGCAAACTTGTAAGTCATCATAGAAAAATCTAATTGCATTTTGGTACAGGCCAAAAAATCAGCCCCTAATATGCACGGCACAGGAGAGTCATCGAATATCAGGAAGGAATACTTCCATGAGAATGAGTGCAAATTAATCTGCAGCAAAACGGCCTGACTTATCGCACAATTTTGGCCATTAGCAGCGCGACACGATTGGCTCACGGCCTCTGCCCAGCACGGCAAGCCTAAGCTTTGAATGCGCTGAAACACGTTTCGTCTGATGAAAGAGGAGGAGGAACCTGAATCCAAGATTGCTGGTAAACAATACCCCTTAATCATCAGAAGAACCCACGGATTGTTTCCAGCAGTCCGTACCGGCGAGATCGGTAATCGAGGCAAGGTTCTTTTCGGCGCTCGGATTCTAGCAGATGGTTTTACTGCCGAGCGCCTTGCTCGTTTCCCTGGTTACTTGAAGGCAAGGGAACAGAAGATGGACAGTCCCTTTTTAGATGACCTCTCCCCAAACACTTCCAACAAACCACTCCCCGATTCCGCACTCGTTGAGTCTGGTCTATCGCCATACTAACTTGACGCGAGCCACGCCCCGCTGACTGAGAGGCCCCGGCCAAAGCCTGGTTCTCACAACCCTGTCTCTGAGCATCAATGGCTCTCGCTTCAGCGACATGACTGGCCAAGGCATGCAACTCGGAAATAATAGTGGGTTTCAACCCGAACACCAAATATGACCTGACCCGAGGATGCATATTTTGGACAATGCGCTGTACTAAGTCCGACTCAGACCCATGATAACTCAAAATACGCGCAGCCGCTGCTACTGACATAATAAATTAGGTCAAATTCTCTGTTGGCGATTGAAAGCGCCGCAACACATACTTAGACACAAATTCTTCATGAATGCGTGGAGGAAGGAAGGTAGAGGAGATTTCTTCCACTTGGAAGATGTTCCCAAATGGAGACCGAGGATCTGGATGACCCTACCAAAAGTCCTACCCACCAAGAGCGCCAGAAATTCCAGATCGCCCACCAGGTTCAGGTCGTAGACCTCCTGGGCCCGAATAAGGAAATGCAGCACGCTCTCGGGGTCTGTACCAGACAACACGGGGATATTCCTCACCTGATCACCAACCACCCTACCCCTCATCTTAACCTGCACATAAGAGACCTGACCAGGAATGCCGGCATTCAGAGTAACATTACCAACAGATGCCGCGGCATCCATGGCCAGTTCAGACTTAGCTGTTAGCTGAGAAGGCAGGTAGGCTACAGCGAGCTCCATTTCTCCTTCAATTTCCTCCGCAAGTCGTCTAAGGTCCCGTCCACAGAGACGGCCAATTCGATCGCCAAACTTTCGGCTTGTTGCTTCTACAGGGAATAAATCCACGCCGACGGCTAGATGACGTCATGAAACGGTCAAAAGTCTGGTATAAGTTGATAACACCACATACAACACAGCACCCCAAAAATAAAACAAAACACTCCCCCAGCTAATCGCTGGTGCCCAGTCACACTCAGGCAGTAGAAATAAAAACTACAGCTTGGAGTGCCTGAGTAAAATCACGCTCTGCTACCATCTGTCTGAGCCCCCACCTCACCAGCTGGGGAACGGGTGTTCTCTTATATATTACTAATAAAACAAGAATTAAAAGAGAAAATCAAATAACATTTAATACATGACCAGTAATTTGTGTCAAAGGAAACACCACGACAATTAATCAGCATAACCAGGCTCAAGATATCCTATCACAATTCGCACAGGCTGTCTCCGCCAGAACACCACATATAAGGCATACTTTACAATAAACGTCACGCTAGCATAATACCATCTCTGTAATCACCTGCACACACAATACAGACAAAACCTACATATACATTCTCAACTTACACAATTCCTCCAAGAACAAAAATCATATGCTAATATTATGTGCGTTACCTCGAGATGGGCCCTCCTGCCTGGAGATTAACTGCCAAACCGAATCTTTCATATAGCCGACACAAACGGAATTTAGTTACGGAGCTAGACGTCCGTACACGACGACTTTCCAGGCAGAAGAGACCAGGTGCCTCGGCCGAATCACAAAGGATAGAGGAGTGATGACGTAGAACACGCCTCGGAATAAGGATAGGTAGTAGGAAAAGTAGAGAAAGAAGGTGTGACCCGTTGCCGCCGTCGCTCTAAGAGGGCACTACAACCAATGAGCCAAAGGG
The DNA here is from genome assembly GCF_002891405.2 of Cryptotermes secundus. Lineage (NCBI taxonomy): Eukaryota > Metazoa > Arthropoda > Insecta > Blattodea > Kalotermitidae > Cryptotermes > Cryptotermes secundus. Next base: position 7,301 of record NW_019729904.1, on the reverse strand, counting down.
ATCGGCTCAATCTAATGAGAACTTTTGGAGGCTAATTGCGTAATCGCTCACTTTGGAATAGGGAATACAATCTTGTAAATATTCTGAAGGCCTTGGCTTCGATCATTTCTATGTGCAATCTCCATGTAACCATCCTATCGAAGAATACACCGAGATATTTTACACAATTTACAAATGGAATATATCTTCCTTTCAATGTAAGATGAGACACAGGTGGACGATGACTGCAAGAGAAGTAGATCCCATGAGTCCTATCTCCATTAATTTTGATAATTCAGTGCTCACACCAGGTCTCCATTGAGCTGAGACAGCGCTGGAGTTTTCTAGCAACAAAACCTTCCTTGAGATCTGTCGCCTACAGACAGGTGTCGTGCGCAAAGAGAGCTAGATGAACGCCATGTGTTTGGGGGGGAATCATTTATGTACGTAGTGAAAAGAGTAAGGAACAGGACCGATCCTTGTGGTACCCCTGCTTGCATTTCCATTGGGGAAGATATTTCGCCTTCCACCGAAACACTGAATTCCGTTGTGGAAGAAAAGATCCAATAAGTTTGATTAAGGTGGTCGAAAATTCCAATTCAGACAACTTTTATAGCAAGCCAGAGTACCATGTAATGTCATAGGCTTCTTCGAAGTCCAAGAACACCGCAGCCATAGATATTTTGTTGTTGAAATTAAGGGTCACGTGGTCCGATAGCTTGATATATTTCAGTGTCCTACTGTGAGGTGCACGGAAACCAAACTGGCCTGCGTTAAGCAGGCCTCTTTCTTCAATGTACTTCTGGAATATTTTCAGAATGACTTTCTCGAATAATTTACATGTTGTGGACAGGATGCTAATCGTACGTAAATTTTGAGAGAATTCTAGTTCCTTACCGGGTTTCAGTAAGGCTATGACTTTGCTTACATCCAAGGACTTGGAAAATGGGACAGCAGAAAGCAATGATTCAATAAATAGGTCAGTTTTATCAAAGGTCGCCTTAGAAGGTGCCTGAGACATTCATTTGGAAGGCCATCAATTCGGCGTTGACTAGAAATATGCCTACTATATTGTTGGTTGCGTATTTGTTGCCGGCTTGTGTACCGAGTCGCTGCCTATCAATGGATCTACATGTCAAAATATTTTAAATTTACTTGAAGCTTACTGTTACTAAGGACTAAATAAGGACAATACCATTTTTAAGAGATTAAGCAGTTGTAAGAGAAATAAATTTATTCACACTAAAAATTAATCCTTCTAAATCCAAGAGCTGTAAGAAGGACAAGTAGGGCACGCGGCTGCTCGAGGGTTAAATCTGAGGTCATAGCGACTGTGTCTGTGAAGAGTACCATCTTCTGGGCTGTGACGCCGTGCAGAGTGGACTATGTTTCATATCTGCTCGGTTCTTTCTTCGACATTGAGATGCTTATAGGTAGTACACTCTTTCGAAAAGTCTGTAAACTCGTACAAGGCCACGTGAAGTCATGTTCCAGAATATTCCATTCCTCTATTACATTTGTTTGTTTAAAATTTTGGATTAATCTGGTGCAGGATAAAGAGTAGTGGTGATCACTTGTGAACACCGTGAAATGAAGTTCCGGGTTCCACAAAATGCTGGGAGCTCACCACTCATATCCGTCTAATGCCGATATCAAGAACGATGGAGCTATACCTCCATTCCCTTCATATGTTTTCATGGTGTGATTCTTAAGAAATGAAGGTCGGTCAATTATCTAAGAGCATGTAGTTGCTTGGACGGTTAGGTGCTCTCTGCTCAGACTCGAGTACATTTCCGAATGATGTCACAGGAAATTCGTAGTGGACCAAGTGGTACTGGAGTTATTTTGTCTTTAAGTTTATTTCATTTTTACCTGCTAATCTTCAATACGTGATTGTCTCAGTCTCTGTCAACACTCCCTGAATTGAGGGACAGTCTTGTCCATGCAGCACATTATCACAACTTTGGTCTAATGTTTGGAGCTTCATCTCTGACGTGGCACTTGGCTGGTTACAGAGCAAGACAATCTTCAGTGAATCATCAAGAAAATTAAACGTACCCGAGTGCAAGACTTAGTGCAATCTGCGTGAAGCATCTGTTAACAGGAATACTCGTACAAGGGAACATGTGATAACTTTGGCATTCTGGAGTAAGCTATGCGGACTGTTGACCCTTGGTCAAATTTTTCAGTCTCCATTTTCAGTGAATGTTGTTTAAGGGCTTTGGAGGCCATTTTCTGGTAGTGAGCAGGTGAAGTGGGTGACTAAACCAAACCAAGGGCTCCATCAGCCCCCAATCACCGACACTACCACATCTAGTAAGGGCTTCCAGATCCCACAAAGTATTATCCCTGAAGATGGCAATTAAAATTGTAGTAGAAACGTTACAAAACCTTCGATGTCTCATTCGTCTTACTCCCGAAAGTCGAAGTTATGCATTGAAATTCAGCAGATGGACTCTATCTACAGACGCCGAGCAGTGCAGACGTGTCTCTTGCAGCGCTCAGTGAACAGTGTGTAAACAGTGAAAGGCATAGCTCATACAGTGCTACGACTTAACTACTTTTTGCATAGTGGCGAATATTTGAAAATCTACTACCATATCTATTACAAGCAATCCCTGCAACACCCGTCTAACAGTGTTCAAACTGCCGTATTTATTAGTACTGTTATTGATTTTCGTCTTTCACAGTGGTTACCCGTTGGTATTAACCCAGTTCTTTACATCATGTGAACCTAGGCAGTGCTACCGACGTTTCAAAGTGCACAGTACTACACAAAAAAAATTGTTCCAACAAACTCATCTTCCGCAAAACCAGTGCTTCAGTGTCAATCAGCAACAACACCCAATACAACAACAACAAATTATGCAGCAACAGCTAATGATGCAGCAACAGCTAATGATGCAGCAGCAGCTAACGCAGCAACAGCAAATGATTCAATAATCCACAAGCACCATTACAACCACAGGTAATGTTACAGCAACCAACAATGCCCCAACCGGTCATGCAACAACCCCAACCGTACCATTACCAGCAAACCAATCGCAGTATACCCCCACAACAATCGTCCAACGTGCAACCATCAACCATCATGTCTCAGCGCACTAACCAACATGGTGACAAAAACACCAACAAACAAAACTCATCAACAAGCGATCGAGTGGACGACCCGCCAACCACCACAAAATACACCTGGCAAACTATAAAAAGGAAAAGAATGCGTTTGACCCCAGAAGAGGCAACAGAAGACCAGTTTCAACTCAACACCCAAAATAAATTTGCAGAGCTATCTGACCTTGAAGACGAGGATATGCAGACAAATGACACGGACAAATCCACCATCAATAGCAACCAACCAAGGGAAAAAAACGCCCCCGATATACATATACGGGGTGACAAATTATAGAGAAATGATTAAATATATAAGCGAAGTCATTGAAGAAGAGCAGTATTATTGCAAAGCACTCCCCAAAGAAACAATCAAAGTCAACACTAATACCGCAGACACCTACAGGAAACTAATTAGGAAAATCCAGGAAGACAAGATTATGCATCACACCTATCAAATCAGAGACGAAAGGGCTTACCGTATTGTCCTGCGAAACCTGCACCATACAATACCCACAGAACAAATAAAAGAAGAACTACAAAACCATGGCCACACAGTCCGCAATATACTAAACATCCAACACCGACAAACGAAGGAGCCACTGCCCCTATTCTTTGTGGATATAGAACCGAAAGAAAACAACAAGAATATTTACGACATCGAATTCCTGTGCAACTCGAGAATCAGGGTGGAGGCCCCAAGAAAGAAAAACACCATCGTGCAATGCACAAGGTGCCAGTGCTACGGACACACTAAATCATACTGCATGAAACCGTACGCCTGCGTCAAATGCGGAGAAGAGCATAATTCCACCAG
>NW_019729904.1:0-498 GCF_002891405.2 Cryptotermes secundus | reverse complement strand
GCCCTGAATACTCCACCAAAGGTGCCAAGGAGACTAAATCGGCAATGGCCTACTGACCTCCCCGAAACCACTGAAGACACGGAAAACAATATTAACCATCCACAAGACTGATAGGGGATTCATCAGAGGATGAATGCTCCACTCACGCCACTCACCCACAGATTTACTTAATGCTCCACAAATAAGAGAGCAGATTGTAAATACGCAGTTAACTAAAAAAGAAATCAGCAGAGAGAACGTGAAGACATTTTACTTAGATTCTAGTCGTTCCGATTATGACATCCTGTCGTGTTGTAGGGGGTTGCTAAAATTTTGGAGAATCCCCTGCCTCCAAGTTCAGGGTATAAGACATTTACTTGAAGATAAAGACAGCATTTTCTTGCATATAACAATCTGAATTTTCATTCATTTCATTTATGTAACTAGGTATATATATTGTATGTATACATATGAGTGTGTTATATCACTCATTCATGGAACTAAGCCCTTCTTGTGAAG
>NW_019729903.1:1216918-1218013 GCF_002891405.2 Cryptotermes secundus | reverse complement strand
ACGAACCTGTATGGTTTACAAATTTTAAGCTTGAACTAGAAAGTTTTTAAAAAGTTTTAATACCAGGAAGGTTGCTGTGAATATGAAAGGTTGAACACTGCGTACATTGTGCATTTCAGACATACGAGCATGTGTATATAATTAACAGCTATTGTAATAGTAGTTTCCAAAAAAGTATTGATGCCCTCTCAGGATGATCCGTAGGGATCGAAACATGTAAGGGTGATGAGCCTTCAAATGATAAAACTTAAACAGTCACATTAGACGGTGTTATTTTCATCTTTGTCATATCTATTAGATAGAAAACAGAGAACTGCCATTCTCAATGGATTAGATAGTAGCAAAGTAAACTCAAGATGGGCTAAAATAACCAACGACATCCCCCCAAGGATCCATATTGGGACCACTGCTGTTCATAATTTATATAAATGACTTATCAAAAATACTGGAGGTGATGCCTGTGTGTTGATTTCTCATGCCAATACAATAAAATTCAAAACCACAACAAATGAAGTATTCAGGATATTGGATGATTGGTTCAAAAAGAATTTAATGTCTCTTAATAGAATAAAAACATATTATATAAATTTCACTGCAAAAATTAGGTGTGATAGAGATATGGGAGATCTTGATACTATTATAACATGCGCTAATTACATAAAATTTCTTGGCCTGACTATCCAAAATGACATAGCTTGGGATGGTCATATACAAGACACAAGTAAAAAATTGAGTGTGGCCTGCTATATGATAAGAAATGCAAAACAAATGGTCTCCATGGAAACATTAAAAAGTGTTTACTTCTCATATTTTCATTCTGTCATGTCATACGGTATAATGTTTTGGGGTAACTCGTCTTATTCTGAAAGAGTTTTTAAGTTGCAAAAGAGAGTTGTAAGAATAATGAAAGGATGTGGCTCGAGAGATTCATGTAGAGGACATTTTAAGGATATGAATATATTTCCTTTAAGAACACAATATATATATATATACACCTTGATGATGTTTGTAGTAAAAAACAGAATATTTGATTCAAAGTTCACTATGAAACAGATACTAGGACACATTAGGGCTATACATATGACCCAGGTTAAT
>NW_019729903.1:1185459-1215406 GCF_002891405.2 Cryptotermes secundus | reverse complement strand
TTATTACCTTTATCTTATATTGTAAATTGGCTACTGTAATACGACTAATTATATTCAACTTTCAAACTTGTCTTATATTATAAACTGGTTTTTAAACAACTGTCATATTGTATAAGCATGATTAGTAAATAATATTTGGACTGAATTTTTTATCTTAAAATTGTCAATGCCTTATTATTTTCAAGACAATTTTTAGATGCGACTTCAATCTTGTATACTATAAACTTGTTATTTTGACAACTGCTTAATTTATAAGCAAGATGAGTTTATATTTATGGACGATTTCTATATCTATTGGTTGTTTCAACCTTGTAAGGATTTTATGGAATGTGAATAAATGAATGAATCCAGTGATTGAGATTAGCTCTTTCTAAGGGGCCCAACTGAGTAGGCGTCTTCCTTTCTCACCTGAAGACGGAAACAGATCCAGTTTCTGAAACGTCATGTCCTCTATTATCTAAAATTCTGGACGATGGAAAAAGTCCAAAACCTCAGTAATTCTGTGTGTCATCCACAATCGTCAGAACCCTTTAGAATAATTTCATTAGCCAAACACCAATTAACAGACATTTATATTCTTTATCAGAAAAAAGTTAATGTTATTCTGATATGGAATATCTTTTCATTTGTCAGTTTTGAAATCTGACTCACTAAGTACGAATATTTTCAATCATTCATACAACTATAAGTAACATGAAAACTGAAGTATATATAATAATACAACATAAAGAGCAAAGTTGCAACAAATACTTTTGAAGTTGGTCTTGAACATAAGCTGGTTATTTGCTTCTTATCCACTGTGCTGCACAATGCATGATACTGAAGCTCATACTTGGATATGCAATCAAGAAACTGGGCATCAATAAAATTTAAAAGAAAAGTACAAATTAATTAATAATCTCAGATCACCCAACAAATGTCAAACTATAAGGACAGTTCATTTTTCACCTGGAATCTTTGGAGCCAATCTTGCACTTCTGGAAAGCAAAGGTGCTCTATACCACCAATGCTAATGTCATCTATAATAACATATCAATTTTGTCACTGCTCATTAGTGAACTTTAATATGTTGCTATCTCATCACCAAAATGCAGGACAAAATCACAACATAAAAATAGGTAACAGATATTTTGAAAATGTGGCACAGTTCAGATATTTTGGAACGATGACAACAAATCAAAACCTGATTCGGGATGAAATTAAGAGGAGACTGAACTTGGGTAATGCTTGCTACCATTCACTCCAAAACCTTTTGTCTTCTTGTCTGCTGTCCAAAAACATAAAAATTAGAATATACAAAACTATAGTTTTGTCTGTGGTTCTGTATGGGTGTGAAACTTGGTCTCTGACATTAAGGGAGGAACAAAGACTGGGGATGTTTGAGAACAGGGTGTTGAGGAGAATATTTGGACCAAAGAGAGATGAAGTGACAGGAGGTTGGATAAAACTGCACAGTGAGGAGCTTCATAACTTGTACTTTTCTCCAAGTATAATTAGAATGATCAAGTCAAGGAGGATGAGGTGGGCAGGTCATGTAGCACGAATGGGGGAGACAAGGAATGCGTATAGGATATTGGTGGGAAAGCCAGAAGGAAAGAGACCACTAGGAAGACCAAGGCGTAGGTGGGTGGACAATATTAAAATGGTTCTTAGAGAGATAGGATGGGATGGTATGGATTGGATAGACCTGGCTCAGGATAGGGACCAGTGGAGGGCTCTTGTGAACACGGTAATGAACCTTCGGGTTCCATAAAATGCTGGGAAGTTCTTGAGTAGCTGCACAATTGGAGGCTTCTCAAGAAGGGCTCAGCTCCATGAGCGACATAAAATACAGATCTCATAAATATCCATACCTTTTATATGAAACAATTACATGGCCTATATTTAATCAAAATGAGAATATAATAGATGATTTTATGCATTTTAATGTTTATTACTAATCAGCTAAGTTAATTACATATACAGATCTTAAATAAACATCAAGAATAAAGAATGTAAAAGAGTACAGAAAGCATCTGGAAAATGTAAGTACTACAAATTGGAGTTACATTTTACATTCTTTAAAATAATAAAGATGAGTAACCTTTATCATCCAGGAACAGAGGATTTAAATCTTCTACTGTGGCGCTGGCAGCCAAATCTTAACTTCAGAATAATAGTATTTATATTGTAAATAATGCAATCATATGCCTGCTAGGCCCATGCATGTGCCATAACAGTCGTGTGATGCTTGGACAACGAAGATTACACATATTCTGCAATTAGAAATTTCACAACTTACTGTAATCTAAATTCTCTGAACTTGGATATGAAATTTACATGCTGGCATAGACTGCACTTCTGCCGTGACCATACTGTTGATTCCCAAATTGGACAAGGCCCCACGGATCAAGCCACAAGTAAATGCTACATACTGGGAAAACAGAAGTGAAACAATAATTAAAAGATCTGAGGCTTTCACGGCGGTGACTATGGAGAAAGCAGTCTTCTGGGATTTGGCACCGTGTATATGTGGTGTTAACCGACGTTCCAACACCAGTCTGCTTTTACCGGTTCTCACGGTCTCTTCGCTTGTGAATTTCTTATATTTTTCCTTCTACCCTGAAGATGGAGGCGATACGTTCCTCCGAAATGTCGGTTACCACATATACACGGTGCCAAATCCCAGAAGACTGCTGTCTTCAATAATTAAAAGTATTACAGAGTCAACTGAAGTCAGGTCAGGGAAAAAAATGAACACAGATCCTCCCTACCTATCTACCTAGCACTTAGCGCGCCTTCCCCCCGTTCTGCCAGTTGACATTTGTATTGTTACTTCCGTTTCATCTACAGGCTCAAGGAGTTGATGGAGGGGGTGGGGGTGGACAGCTGATATTAACTTACAATTACTCAAGTGTAAAAAACATAAAATGAAGTAACCATATTTTAACAGTAATCTTGGGTTATTCTTCAACCCTGAAGATAGATGTATTATATTCTTCAAAAATATACAGAGCTCTCCACGCAATATGGCATTACAAACCAGAGACTGTATTTTTCATAGTCATCACAATGAGAACCTCAAATCAAACTTTTCCTATGCTATCTTTCTACAGCAGAACCAAACTTACAATAAATGGGTGAACAGCGTTCTCAGTTTCAAGTGACCATATAAGTAAAAAGTAAGTAAAGCTATCCCTGTAACAGGCCGTGAAGGCCCATAGGGTTGTGAGACGTTAAGGGTCCCACATTACCTTGACAGTCGGCTCAAAGATGGCGGTAAGGTTGTCAGCCTCATGTGCCAGCCGCGCTTCACTCCCCAGGAAAATTATTTAATTAATTCCTGGTACTCATTTCTGTTAGAGGCTGAGTAAACCCCAGGGCCTAGTGCAGCCGGAAGGATTAGGTCAATTGAAAAAAATTAAATGACCATATATTCTTTGTTATCAAGTGAATGATTATGAAGCCAAATTTTATCATTTCAGCATCCTAACCATTATGTAGAACAGGATAAGAAAATGGAAAAAGAATTGACACTTATGACTCATTACCTTCGGGGCCATTTCAAGGTACTGCCGACCTGCTGAAAGCCTTGTGAGAAAACGAAAGGCATTATCTTGTAGAACATACACTCCTTGATGGTTTGTTCTCAAGTTGTCAATTTGTTTCTTGTTAATTGATGACCAAAAGTCTGTACATATAAATTTCATGGTGTCTAATTCATCTTTAAATCTTGGCCATTCTTTAGTCAACCTGAAATCATTGTTCAAAGACAGTACAACCTATATTTGCAGATCTAACCTTACTTCAAGCATCCCCAATCATAGTTGGTTTTGCATTTCAACTGGTGGTCTGGCTTGCCTGCTTTGTGACTTATATGAATCAATCGACTATTAATGCAAAATTAGCGTGTAATCTGTAAAACATGACCTGATTTTAAATCTCTAGTAACAGAAGCTAAGATCTGTTTCCTACTGAAGATTTCTCGCACTGACAACATGATTATGTGTTGATCACAACGTACTGTTCGCAGTGGAATGTACTAACACTTTTTTTAAAATGTCACTTCATATACTTAGATATGTGTATTCACAATATTGTATATAAAAATAATCTTACACATACTCAAAGTTTTGAGCGATGTGCAAGGCACAAACAATATATAATGTGTATTTACCTTTCTATTATCCTGTAGCCAGCTGAAAACCCTACATATTCTAATGTGGACAGATCACCATGCTATAAAATGACCAAATGACTGGATTAGAAAATTTACATCAATTAATTTTAACACATTTTTAATATTGCTGGGTCCGTTTAACGATTACCTTTTTGTCCTTTTCTGAATTTTTTAGAACGTACGAAACCAATTCTGAGTGCAACAATTCAAAAAGTACCTCATCGGCCATTTCTCAGATTGGTTTCGAATGGTTTTTCTTGAATACTGCAATATTGCATTTGTTACACTGTATGTCATCGACGTATTCAAGCAACTAAAATCACCACCACATACACTTCATCGCACGTTATTATCCCCGACCTTAGTCACAACGGTCACAACCGGTCAGAACAGATTAAATATTTACGCGGCCGTACGAGCCGGACACGGCCACATAGAACACGACTGACACCTCCAACTATCTGACAATCCGTGGCCTCCGTGGCTATCACATTCAATCACATCGTCGTCCGTGTTGTTACCAAAAAAATAATTTCCACCGCTAATGCCGTCCCTATAAAGCTGGAATTCGCAGTTAATGGATCGTTGTCTCTTTAATCAGTGATTTCAAGTGACCAATGACGTGATCGCTAACAAAAGCCGATCAACTTTAGCAAAGCTAACAACATAAAGCGTGACAGAAATTTTGTAATTTGGGAATGCTTGGGAATTTGGGAATTGTTGGCGTATGCTGCAGTTTAGTTAAATGTGTGACAGTTCATTTTCAGTTTACTTACTGGTATTCTATGTGTGAAGATTTAATAATGTAGATCCTATTTCAGAGTTCGTACTAATTTTTTATTGTGTGATTGGTAGTTCTCGTTAATGTACGATTAAAACGATTAAAACAGTTGTTTCGTGTTAGGAGCCTTAGTCTTGTAGAAACCGAAGAGAAGTGTCTAATTATTTCATACATATATAAGTGTAGTACAGTTATGGCAACTGAAATCATGAAGTCTTTTGGGGCTCTGCAAGCAGAACTTGAGAAAGCGAAGGATAACCTTAAAGGAGTGGACGAACACATAAAAAAACTAATAGGAAGAGATCCCAGCGAAGGAAAACAGCGGTACGTTTTAGAAGTTGTAATAAGTTATAAAGGCGTTCAAAATTGATGTATACAGTTACATAAATATTGCATTAACGAAATGTAATTATTCTCTTGTTACAGTGTCAGACTTATAAGCATGAATAGAGCGATGCAGTTTGTTTTGTTTCCATTATCGCCAGTAGAAGCCGTTATCCTACGAAATTACCACTTAAAAGAGTTTTGTTAGAGTTCGTAGTGATAGGTCCCTGTAGGAAGCGCATGGCCTTTTTTGTAATGTACTTGTTAATGATATTCAAAATCTTGATAGTTTTTTGTAATATGACTTTTTAGGCCTGGTTTAAAACGTCCTGCTGCCCAGCCTGAGGAGTTTCGCGGAAGAGGTCGTGGATTCACCCCATTGAGGTACTTTTTTTTATATTCATAATAGAAATGAGTAACATTGCAGATTCTAACACAGATCCCCATAAACTAAGCCAAGCTAATGCAAACTTATTACCATAATCAGAAAAGAACTGTTGTATGTGATCAGGAACCACCCTGGAATAAGCTGATGGAAGTCCATTGTATAATCTGCATTCCAACCTATTGAATGGTGACATTTTGTTTGGTAAGTGGACATAGATGTTGGGTCTGAGGTTCTCACAATGGTGGTATGATGTAAAACCATGTAGTCCATTGAGAGTGAAGTGATATTTTGGAGAAAGATATCACCTCCATCTTCAGGGCAAGGAGTAAGCTAAGCAAGAAACTGGACTACATTGTATCATATCCTAGAAGATAGACCTCTTCATAGTCACTGCTGTGAGAGCTTCAAGTTCAGCACCTGTGTTCACTTACCAAACAAAAGCAGGTAGCAAGCAGAGTTGTCCAACAGATTCATTCTTCAAGAACTGATCCAGATATGGAAAGATAATTGAAAAAGTGAGATTTTTTGATTGACTGTTCGAAATATGGCTGAAGAACTTAACATTCAAGGGGAAACTGATGTTGACTCTGACCAAAGATTTTAACATGAAGAAAATTTGTGTAAAAATGGTACTAGAGTGTCTCAGTGGTGAGGATATAATGAGACAAAAAGAAAAACTTTCAGAACTTCATGCAGGTTTGCTATAAGAACCTGATCTTTTAAAAGTGCAGTGGCTGGTGACAGCACTTAGGTCTTCTACTGCACCGTAGAAACAAAACATCAATTTCTCGAGCTGAAATGTCCATTCTTCATGACTGAAAATGCATGATTGAATGATGAAATCAAAGGTCAAAATCATGCTGATCTTAATTTTTGATAACCAAGGAATTATCCTAAAGGAATTTGTTCCTTCAAAACAAGTGTTCAACCAAGTGTTTTATCATCCAGTTTTTTTTAACATTTATGCAATATATATGTCAGAAAAGATCAAATATTTGACCATGTCCCCATTTCATATAAATGAAATGTTGGCGCATGTATTAACTCTGGAGTCAAACAGTACTGTATCAAAAAAATACAGTTTAATATCTGTGTGTGCATTTTCTTTTTGTTTCGAGGTTAAAGTAGTTAGTGCTTTTTAAACTTGCTAATTCCCAGCTCGTTCATACCATAATCTGGTCATACAGATATTTATTATATGGTACTATCACTTAAAATATGAAAATATTTCAGGGGGCGGCGAGATCCAGGAGGAAGACCAGAAGAAGAGGAATCACCGCTTGCCATCAAGAGACGACCTGCTGATCCTAGAACGGTATTTAGCAGGTGGCTGATTTTTATCTTCATTCCTCTCTTTTAGTCCTGAATAATATTATTAGTTTACTAAAGTTAAAGTTATCCCTGTAACAGCTGTGAAGAAGGCCAATAGGGTTGTGAGATTACAAGGCTCCCACATTTTCTAGACAATCGGCTCACTGATGACAGTGAGATTGTCAATCTTATATGCCAGCTGCCCCTTGCCTCCAGGAAGATTCAGTATTAGTTTTGTAGAGGTCATTACCAGTGCACTGTTTACATTAAATTAAATTCATAGGTACCATCAAGTGCAACTTAGCAGCTCATTTTTCGCTTGGGGGGGTGGGGGGTGGAGTCCAACTGGGTCCACTCAGCATGGCGGCCACTGATTGGCCTAGTGTAACCTGCCCCGGGTGATTATGATGATGGAGAATTTGGTGGAATGAAGATTGGCAGGGGAAAACGAATTACTCAGAGAAAACCTGCCCCAGTGCCACTTTGTCCACCACAAATCACACTTGACCAGACATGGGATCGAACCCGGGCAGTCACGGTGGAAAGCCAGCGACTAACCGCTTGAGCTATGGTGCGGCCTTGTTTTTAGCAGCTCATTGCTTCTGCATACTCTCTACTTGGGTCCAGCAGCTGCATTGATCCCTGGTTCTGTTGTGATGTTCACAATGCTCCCCAGATGGATTTGGGTGTCCAGGCTTAAGCCTTTGGGAAGAAAATGCAGAATCTCAAAATAACAAGAATTTAATGACAATAAAACATCAGAACAGCAAGACAAATATAGTGACTCTGACTATTTTGTCAGCTGTAAAACTATGACTTGTTCCCCCTTGGTCAGTCCAGACAGAACAACAAACAATGTAAATTAATCACTCAGAGCCGTCTGCCTGCCCCACATACAGGAATCACCAAAATGCATATAACTTTGTGAGGCAATGCAGTTCACAATGTTACCCAGTTATATGGTCATAACAGTAACACTGTATGGGTCAGTAGCAAACCCAAAGAAATAATAATTTAATACCAAAAAGAAAACCTTGTTGCAACATCCGCAATGAAATATTTACATTATTGTTGCAACAAGGAAGCCCCTTGCCTTCACTGGCCAGAGCAAAGAGTCGAAACACAGTTTAGAGAGGCCAGATTGTAACGGAACTTTGTGATGCACTTTACTGAACAATGGTAAGCAACAGACTGCTCCTATATCTTCACCCATACAGAAGGAGGCCTTCCTTTTCAAACGTGGGAGAAAGGCGAAATCACGTGGTAAAATGGATGATGGGGCAATGGTAAATGAGCCATGACGCAGATGCCTTGGAAGGTGGGGGGTGATGAAGGAAGGTGCTGGGCCAGAAGGCACTACTCCTGAGCCATCCAAGTAGGAAACATGGCCCAGAACCAGTTTTTTAATTGATGAGTAATTAAAATGTCCAGCATGTTTTTTCTATACATGTATTTATGTATGGCCGACCTCTGTGGTGTCCAGTTGTGAAAGGAAACCTTACATTAGTTTTACATAAATTATTTAAAATCTGCTCTTTAATCAGTTCATAGTACTGTGGTCAGTACTTTTAATTAAATTATGTTTTGAATTCTATTATATTGAATTACCAAGTTTGATTTGTTTCATTCTGGTCCGTCACAATAACAATTACAATTATAAATCACTCCGTCCAATGTGACCTGTAAGTTTTTTACTACATAAAAACTTAACACCCTTACATGTTTCGGTCTCTGTGGACCATCTGTGGACAGTGAAAACAGCACAGCAGCCATGAGCAAACCCTGGACGATATAAAGAACCTCCACATCAAAATAGCCAGGTGGCACAATATCTGCCCCATATAAGAGAGAGGATGGGAGGACGAACACGAGCCTGCATGGTTTACGAATTTTAATTATTGACAATCTAAAAAACTTTTAATTAGCATCAAGAAATTTTATACAATTTTTTAAAAACTTTACATTCCCAGGAAACTGCTGTGTTTGTGAAATGTTCTATTCTGTGTACTATGTATTGTAGCATATAAGTGTGCGTACTTTACGTGTAAACAAATTATGTGATGGTGGTTTCCTATTTGTAGTGATGTTTGCCCTCTGAAGATGGTCCACAGAGACCGAAACATGTAAGGATGTTAAGTTTTTATGCAGTAAAAAACTTACAGGTCACATTGGACGGAGTGATTTATAATTGGAATTACCAAGGTTTTACCATAATTCAATATATATCTTGACAGGTTGTCGGGGCCACCGAGGTTGAAGCGGGAGGCAGACAGTGGTGATGAAGAGGAGGTTTCAAACAAGGTAAAGTATATTATGTGAGTTCTGAGGATGAAATGATGATGGCAATGAAGATTACAGTCTTCTGTGATGTGACGCCATGTAGCATTATATTTACCAACATTTCAAATGAACTGGCTGCCTCCAGCAAGCTGGGACTTGAAGCTGACCACTCACCTCCAAGTAGTGCGAAGGTCAAGAAAACATGGATCTCTACATCCACTCCCCCATATGTCTTCATGGCATAGTGCTCAATTAGTTAAGCACAGGGGAAACCTTACATTTAATTAAAGTTGTACCTTAGAAAAGATTAAATGTAATTTACTGACTGATATTCTGTAGATGGTTACCATTAAGGGAGAGAAGTATTTTATAATATACTTTACTCTTATGTCAAACTCATGGCTATAACCGTACATTTCATATTTTCGCAGCCTGCAATTTCATCCCGAGTTATCGCTACCCCTAAGGAGCTACCATCAAGACAGGAAGCCATGGCCGCACAAGGCACAGATGAAAGAAGCAAGGCTAGGTATGCATTACATGTAATACTTTTTTCCAACAATGCGGTGTATCTCCACTCAGGTGTCATAGGGATGCTGTTCTGATAAATGTTGAATGAACTAACACCCTAGTTTGTGGTCTTGCATGCAATGAATGGAATGACCATGTGGTAATGGAAATATTGATACTTTTGTCAAGTAAAATGCAGTTAAAATAGTTTTGTGTACATACTATTACACATTTTAAAATGTGGACTCTAAATCCTTTCATATGTTTCATTCCAAATTTCTGCAGTCAGTATGTTGCTGAAATTAATTTTGCATTGTTTTCTAAAGCCATCATGCTTTTCTGTTCTTATGTAATTAATGTGTAGAAAGTTCTGTTTATATTTTATAACAGATATAGTCAAACCATGTTTCATGAACCACATGCAGCTCTTTTGAACTGTGAGTATAGCGCACACAAAAATATTAGTTAATTCCTTTTTTATTAATAGATTAAATATAATGAATCTGCTGTGTAGAAACCATCTACCAAAACATGTATGTCATCCAATCAATGCCTGTTTGTGATATCCAGACTTGTGAAGACTATCATAAGCACAACAGACCACTGTAGGTCGCAGTGCAAGGGCCGAGAAGGCCCACCCCTTATACATTCATACATACATCATATGCAGCTCCAGTATTCACTCAGTTGGCCACCCTTGGTTGATAAGCATGATAGTGGGATGTACTGAAGCAGTGTGTGCAGTGTTCCATGTTATATTTTTTACAATTATATATGTGTAATGGGGCATGCTGTAGTATAGTTGGTTGAGGCACTGTGTTAGAAGGTGGAAGGTTGTGGGTTCAATTCCTGATGAAGTCATTGGATTTTTAAATTGAACTAATCCTTCCAGCCGCACTATGGCCCTGGGATCGACTAAGCCTCTAACAGAAATGAGTACCAGGAATATTCCTAGTGAGTAAAGGGTGCCAGCATGTAAGGCTGACAGCCTCACCACCATCTGTGATCCGATTGTAAAATGTGGGAACCTCGACGTCTCACAACAGTAAGGGTCTCCACAGTCTCTTACAAGGACAGCTTTACCTTTATGTCTATGTAATACAAATCTGTTGTTTTTTTTTTCAGGAATAGAAGGATGTTTGGTGCATTGCTTGGTACTCTTCAGAAATTTCGTCAAGAAGAAACAAGAATGAGAGATAAGGTGTTGTGTTATTCCATTATTGACTACTTTCCTTTTTTTATATGGCTTATGGTATTATAATTTTCTGGTTTGTCTCTTAACAATATCTTGAGATGGTGGTAGATTTCCATGAAACATGGTTTGAATGTTTGGAGACCTTGCTCCAACATCATATTTGTTTATTAAATTTCTTTATTCCTGTCTCAACATTACAAGGAACAAACAAAGAAATTTTATAGATTAACACAACAGGATGTATTTCTTTAAGATATATATTTATTCCATGCCATTGGTGCATATATTTCAGGAAATAAATTATTTTAGATTTGAGGTCCACGTGCCATTGACTGTGAAGAGTTCTATCTGCTGGGATGTGACACTGTGTATTCTGGTTAAAGATTGGTGGCATTCCCCCAGAACAATGGTAAACAAACTTCTACCAGATGACATGATATCACATCCTAGAAGATAGTTCCTCTGAAATGTTTGTAATCATGGTACTAGATAATATGATATCACATCCCAGAAATAGATTATTATCAAGAAATAAAATCAATATAACAAATGCTAGTTTTCTCCAGCATTAATGCCAGTTTTGCCTTCTCATAGGATCCTTGTTCTCATAAAGGAGGCTGTGGTAACTGAGTCATTATGTACAGTTTATTACGTCTGGTGTGAGTGAAAGGCCTCTGTCAAATTTAGGTTAAGTTAACTATGTACTGTGTTGACACATCTGACTCACTGGGTAAGTTTACTTTAAACCCATTAACTAATCAGTATGTCAAGATGGTGGCTGTGTGGACTTCTGAGGTGGGAGAGATGAAAGCATTATGTATATTTTCCTAGAGAGACTGGAAAACAGTGAAATACCTTAGACGGGGTAGGCAGTGTCTAGGCTGACATTTGAACCCAGAACTTCCTAATAACAAAGCAAGGATACTAATTACTTCTTTGCTTGACAGCAGTTTTGTTGTGAATGTAGCTGATAGCCATGACTTGATGCCTGAATGGAGGTTTTGTTATATAGAGACATTTGAAGGTAGAAATGTTTTGTGTGTGTTATGTATGATTTTTGTTAATTTCTTTTATATTTAGGAGGAAAAGAGAGCAAAGGTTGAAAAAAAGTTGGAAGAGAATGCAAAACGTGAGAAGGAGGAACTGAAAAAAGAACGCCAGGAATTGTTTCAGGAACGAAAGCGAAAGCAAGCAGAGATAAAGAAAATTGAACTTAAAATGTTAAGAGTTAAGGAGGTAAGTGGTCTTATGCCTGTACAGTGAATAAATTATCTCAAGGAATGTGGACAGTTTTTACCTTACATACATCAGAGGACATATATTAATTAAAAACTGCATAATTTTATATGAACAATTATATGCCTAAAAATGAACTTTTAAGTATGTGGCATGAATTATTTGTTTTACTGGGAACATATGCCTAAGAGCTACCACCTAATATTAGTATTGTTTCTTCTTGTACTTCGTCAAAGATTTCCTTGATGGGATGTCATATTTTCAGTAGGCAACTTTATGGAAGAAGAGTCACGCATTCAACGAGCTATCTGGTATGGCCATTTTGGTTCCCATTGTCTGTTGAAAATAGCATCTAGTCACTTCATAGTAATGATATACCAACTTGCATTACTATCTGATGATAATGCACCCACAGAGATGTTCTAGATGCGGAATAATATGCACTTTTGTCAAAACCATGTAACAGGACATTAACCCCACAGAGAACTTCTTGTACATGATACTAGTCTATGAACAGTTTCAGTTGTGAGTTCAAGGAAGTCTGATAAGTATCATGTATTTATTCTAGCAAGATGAATGGGAAAATAAACACAGGCATCTTCTGAACTTCATTCAGACACGTTCCAAGCCTCATATATTTTATCTTCCAAAAATGCACAACCTGAAGACAGAAGAAAGACTAGTTGCTAGCCAGAAGGTTGTTGCAAGTAAGTATTTGCAGTGTAGTAGTGTCTTCAGTTTCTAGCATGATATAGCAGATAGACTTAATATACTGTGTTCTCTGGACCACTGCATTTAACCATTCTCCACTACATCCCCTGATTTGATATTGTTTAATTTTTTGCACGTTGAAACTCAAATTTCACGTCAATGTAGACATTTTGGGAACAGATTTCTGTCTGAAGATTATTGTCTTCTGGGATGTGACTTGTAGTCTGGTAGACAATTATTAGTGTTTACAACAGTTTATCATTTATGGTTCTCTCAAAGTTATTTTACATGGAATAATTGTGCATACTTTGTGTGTTGTTTGGTTTTGAAGCTACTTTCTTTCCCTCATACATATTTATTCTCAGTTCTCCAATAATGCTTGCAAATACTCACATTGAAGCTCCTCCATATGACATAATTTTGTTCCAAATGTATGTACTAGTGCTTAGTCATCCTGAGCTATCTTTTGAAGTGAATGGATATTTTGGTTATTGTTATTCCCATTATTGTTTTCAGAAATGATAGAGAAAAAGCGTCAAGAAGTTCAGTTGGAGTTAGAGGCCATTGAAAAGCGGGGACGTTGGCGACAGGGCTTGGGAGAATCTGAGGGAGGGATAGGGCAGGCAGCAAGTGCTGAGCTTCAGGCCATGGTTGATATGGAAACCTTGGAGGCAGGGGACAAGGAGAACCGGTTAGAGGGTAATACATTGCCCCAAAAGTGGGCATTGCTTTATTTTCTGATAATATTGCTGGAGGGAAGTTTGTACCACATATAATATCTTCTTTAGGTGATAAGATGGTTATAAAATATTGATGCCAGATGTAATGCAATTATTAGTTTTTATTGGTGGGCAGGCTCAGTCAGTATCATCACTAGGCTAAGGGCTAGAAATCTGGAGAATCTGGGTTTGGTTCTCAGTGGGTGCAGAAATTCTTCTCTTCACTACCGCATCCAGAGTTGGTATGGGGCGCACCCAGTCTCCTACCCAGTGAATATCAGGGGGTCTTTCTTTGAGGATAAAGCAGCCTGAACAAGGTGCTGACCACTCTATCTGCTATCGAGATTAGATATGCATGGAGCTGTAAGCCCACTGTGTCATATATCTTCAGTCTGTATTGTTTAATTAAGCACAGGGACATCTTGGCATTTTACACTCTTTAGCCTTTTATAGAGGGCATGTCTTCCATCCAAAACCTAAGGAAATGCCATGTCATGGTGGCAAGGGACTGAGATATTTTAATTGGAAAACATGTCTGTGACATCTCAAGCAGACTTAAAACCTCTATTTTAGTAGCCTGAATGTCATAATTTAGACCATTCAGTTCTCATTTTAATGTAAAAGTTTTCAAATTCTCCTGATAATTGTAGCAACGTTTCACTTAAGTACAGCATACCCTTTTGTTTGGCATGGCTGTTCTCTGAAATATGCATCCATATTATGAAATTCCATAATGTGAAACAAATTTTTCCAGTTATTCTGTGATATAAGCACAGATGCATTCCTACAGAGATTATTCAGCCTTAGTAAAACACTTCTTCACCCATTAGTAATAAGAACACGTACACGAAAATAAGCTTAAAAAATAAACTTTCTTGAATTAAGGTCTGCTACTTGCGCTTGAACTTGGAGACCACTCTTCATTTGTTTTAGATGAGGTTAATCACAGTGCATGATCTAAAATAAAATGAGATTAGTGACCACACTCCCAGCCATCTCCCTACTTGATTGATGCATGCCCACAGACTGAGTGGCCAGCTGTACATACCAAAGCACCTGCATTTACAATGTGGTTTTCTACCTAATAATTTCTTTAAAGAATTGATTCTGGATAAAGTTGTGTTGTGCTGTGTTGTGAATTTTATAACATGAATATCTATACTGTGGGGTCATTCTGTATTATAGAAGGTAAAGGTAAAGATTTGATGCTAGATTAATTAAGCACCATTCCATGAAGACATATGGGGGAGTGGAGGTATAGCTCCTCCATTCTTGACCTCTGCACTAGATGGAGGTGAGTGGTCAGTTTCACACCCTGGCCTCTTTACTCCTGGGGAAATAGACCCCTGTACTGATTTGATGGAAGGCTGGATGGGTGCCAGAGCCAGTCCAGACTTTGTGCAAAAAAGAAAAATCCTTTACCTGCTGGGATTTGAACCCCAACTGTCCAGCCAGTAGCCTGTTGCTATACCGACTGAGCTATCCTGACTACCATTATAGCAGAGTTGATTGAAACTTATGTTGTAATGTATCTCTTTATGCTTCCAGGTGGTGTTGATGTTAATATAGATATGAATGAAAATGTTGAAGCCCAGAAAACAGGTAAGGTTGGGGGTGAGCTTGAAAGGACAGGTGAAGACCAAATAGGCAGCCAGATTGGGACTGATATGGAGGGTGTGGAGTTTCGGGGTAATGAACGGGATGTAAAGAAAGAAAATTTAGAGGGAGATACAATTTCTACAGTGTTTGTAAAAACAGAGAAGGATGATGAGGAGGAGGTTGATGATGATGATGATGACGACGATGATGACGATGATGACAATGGTGATGAGGATGATGACAGTAATGAGGATGATGATTATGATGATGGTAATGATAAAAGGAAGAAAATTTTTCCTCTTAATTCCTCTGAAAAGGATCATGGAGAAGCCGAAAGGAAATTGAAAGAGGCTATAAATGAGAAGTCTGAGTTGGTATGAATATGAGTGTCTCTTAGTAACAAGCATGTACATATGGCTAAATAATTTTGACATTTTAACCGATAATTGCTTCTGCTTTTCTGTTACATATGGGGTGTGCGTATGCTTGTGTGTATGTGTGAGAAAGAGAGAGGGAGTGAGAATGAGACTATCCATATACACCAGTAGTTCTTTCTTATTCTGTTATTTTCCCTGATAGCAATAAAAGTACTTCATAATTTATTTCTTAGAGCAGTTGTGCATTTTAGTTATCTTCAGAGTATGTAGCTTGGAATAAAAGAATATGTTCAGAAATCATATGCACCCAGTATCATACATTGCAAAGACTGAGTCAATACCGTTGTCCTGAAAATTTGTATGACTGAAAGATGTGTACTAATCTGGTATTCTGACTTATCACACCTTGTAGTCTTCATAAGTTCTGTCCTCCATTGAAGATAAGGCAAAGCAATTAATGCCCATCTGCATGTACTATGCAAGCCGAAAACATGGTCATGATTTTATGGCAACTTACTGTTGCTTTTGGTATACTGAAGCTTAATACTTTTCCCAGTTAACTCTTCTGCTTGCTGATCTCACATCCTGGCCATTCTTTGCTGTACAGTGACAGTTTTGCAATATTTTACTATAACAAATTATTAATAGCAAACAATCGGCACGTGTCTGAGGAATTTCAGAAGATTGGTAAGTATATGCACCACCTGGTCACAAATGAGAGAAATATGTGTCCAAAATGAATTTTGAAAGAGACATTATGTCTTGACATGTTACTATCCAGCTGTTGCTCGATATTGTAGTCTGGACAAAGCTGCAGTAAAAGACTAACCTCTCATGCAGGACTAGAAATGTTAATAATGTGTTCCTGAATGAACAGTCAAATTGTCAAGATTGACCAGTCCTAGCCAACACTTGCCTCACCTTCTCTTCATTCAACTGTAGTCCCTACCAGACTGTGTGGACTCTATCACAGAGTCCTCTCTGCCATGGGAACCCAAAATCTGTTATAAACCCATTCAGTAGAACTGCACTGTCAGGAACCGGGTAAGTATGTAATTATGTTGTTGATAAACATATACTGTTTGTCAGTTCCAGAGTAAATGAATCTTCAGTGACATTGAAAATTGAAGTTGGATGTGAAAATTTACCTCAGTGCAAATTTGAATATTAGATTGCATTTTCTGTGTAGATGGGAGAAGTAAAGCGAAGGCCTACAGTGAGTTGTGCAAGTTTGTTGAGGGTGGGTCAGCATATGCAGTGCAATACTGGAATGAATAAACACTCACCTCCAACTAGTGCCAAGGTCAAGAAAATGTGGCTGTATGCATCCACTCATCCATAGGCCTTCATGGCATAATGCTTAATTAGTTAAGCACAGGGACAACTTTACCTAACAATGTAGATACAGGACTTTGTTATGTTCTGTATAATAATGATCATTCAGATGAATTCATGTAATTCTCAGATTAATAAATTGTATTGTTTTGTACTTTGTTGCTGGTATTTATGCCAACATGAAAGACTGTGAAACAGGTGTGAGAGTTTGTCAGTAGTGGCACCAGTTTTAAAGTGTTCTGGCAATGGTGTATTACACTTATAATTCTGGATTTATGGACTTCACCATCGCCTGATATTCTCAGTGTTATTACATTTTGGAAATTGGTTCTTCCTTTGTCTTCAAGTGAAAAGGCAGGGGCACAGGCTTGCTAGAAAGACCTAGTGTCAATTGTTAGACAACCTAACTCAGTTAAATATGTAGGTGTATAGGATCAGGTTTTGTCACGAGACATGTTAAGGAAGTCACAGTACAAAAACTGGAGATACACTGGTTAAAATAAAAGAATTCTCCATAAATAGAATAAAATTTTTAGGGAAAGAAATTGAAGTGGAAAAGTTTATGATTTCTCCTACAGTTTTGTTTTATGTGCCACTTATTTATTATAAACATTTGTATAAGGCCAGTCATAAGACAGATCAGTGGTCCTTATTCTGTAGGCACTTCACAAGATCTGCAAAGGTTTATAGCAGTGATTTTAATGCATTTAATAATAAAGACAAGGTCATTGTTAATAGTGTACGTAAATGAGATGTGATAGTGCAGACAAAGATGTATTTAAAAAAGGCTGCAACAAATTGGTGTCATTTACTAAGACTTTGAAAACTGCACACATTCTTATAATATGTTTTAATAGCAGTCTGTCTATAAAACAAATTAACACAGAGTACTGTCTTGTGGGATTTGACACCATGCAGTCTGGTTGATGTTCATTGACATATTGGAGTGTCAAAGAATAAGTCAAGCAAGTGGTAATGCTTGCAGGTTGTATGCTTGGCTTACTCTTCTACCAGTGACCTGGAGATAGTATGTTGCTCCAAAACTTTGTTGAACACCTATCAGACTACTTCACTTCCCAGAAGATGGTACTTATCATAATCACTGCACTGAGAACTTCAGATGATTAGCACAATTTAACATCTTTCAGAGAATTACGATTGTATTACATGCAGTTGTGGGCACACAGTATATGTGATTGATATAGAGGATAGAGTTGTGATAAATACATATTTTAGTATCTTTTATATGCCATTGAACCATGACATTTATTATTTAATTTTATATTTGTCATAGAATGTGTGACACAATTAAAATAAATGAATTGTTCGAGGAGAAGTCATGTTATGTTCAGGCACATGTTTAGAACGTTCTGAGGGAGTCCTGATATTTAATAAGTTATTTAGTCTCCTGTATGTCAAGGTTTATGAGACATTTCTTCATTAAACGTCGAGTTGATTCATCAGAATTTTGGTTCCATTCATGTCTATTTTAAATGACACCTGGTGGCGTGGGATGTGTTGAAGTAGTGTTTTTTATCCAACGGAGCTGAAAATTCTTTCCTTTTTTAACCTTTACACTTAAGTACTGAGTTGGTACACTTGTGTCGGCTAGCAGATAACATTATTTTAAACTAATAAAGCATTTAGGACCAATATTTTTACGTTTGGATAAAAGGAAAACAGTGACTGTGAAAAGTGAAAAGTATTGTAGAAAGAATGGCTAAGAATTGTTTAAAAATTATTTGAATCACTACATGGGCAGGTTTTTCATGATATAGTTTAACAAAAAATGATTGAAAGAAATGCCGTATTTTGACGAAAGGAATTGTAATTAAATTGAAAGTTGATTTACAGGTGGATGTATGTGAGTAAGAATGAAATGTATGTATATGCTGAACTACACAAATACGTAAAAGCCATTTTTCCCTGGCAACACTCTTGTGCTGCACTACAACTGATGGCAATGAGTGATGTTGCCTCCCAGTATTTTTTTATTGTCACATATGTTTCAGTGTGGATCATTTACATCATTCCATTCTGTGGTCAGCCATTTGTTGTGTCGTGGGTGATTTTTATTCTCATTATTTGGACCTCAGATTGCAAACCTGCAATCTGTACAATGTTTAGCTTATACAAAAATCTAGCACTGCAGATCATTTAACATTCTTCATGTGATAGTGAAATTGGAACATAAAAATTATGTTCATGCTGGTAATCACATAAAATTCTGTATAATTAAGTTGAGGGTCCATAGAAGCTGTTGAAATATTTGGTTGCTATACCAGTAGACCATCCATTCTGAGGCAGTCATATATGAAGAGAATTTGTGACTGAAGTAAGGGCCCACATTTCCCTAATTTGCGTGTTCCATATCTGGATCAGTACAAGTGCACATAATATAAATTTATTTGCAAAAATTGAAACTGTAGAACAGTTGTCAAGAACAGAAGGTGAGTTAATAAAAACTCAGTTATAGACCTTGCAGACTAGAATTTTAATGCTGATATAAGGACGTGAGATATTTTACACAAGATTTGTCTGAGTGTAAATAATAAAAGAAACATGAAGATAGTAGTTTGTAAGCAGTAAATGTAATTTTATTAGTAATAAACTTATTGAATAATATACAGTGAAACTCCCATTTAAGATTTCTTTATGGAATAGTGGATTGGAACACTAAATTTATGAAAATCTTAAGTGGAAGAAGACATTTGACCCATCATTGACTTCGGAGCACTGAAATTGAATGTTAAATGAAGGAAGACCAGAACTTGAGGTAGTAAGATTTTTTTATATGTTCCTGTTTTTCTTAATTTCACTTGTTATAATAAGCAGTTTGGGTACACCTTTCACAGTACTGTCAGAAGAAAACAATTCATTGCCTCCCTAACCATATCACACCATAAAGAAGCAGGTTTCTCTGATTCTTGGTCACAACTGAAATTTGTGAGATTTTTGCCCTTTACTTTTTGGTGATCCCTCCTCCAAATAAACAAATTCATATATGGGAATAGCGCTGGCTCAAACCTAGGTGCAGCTCCAGACAAGAAGTTCCATCTGAAACAAAAGATCGTTCTAACAAATTATTCGCAGTAATACGAAATTTCCAGGCAGACGAAAACTCATTGGTGTTGTAATTCCCAAAACAGTTTTATGTGCTTGTACATTGTCACGTAACACGTTCAAGTAAATGGCAATTAATGGTCATGATAGTGTATGACCAAAAGATCAGCGAAAGGTAAATTTGATTTAACAAAGGTAAAGCTATCCCTTTGAGTTTGGGATACCCATGAAACTAGTTAAGTTGATTAAAATGTGCTTAAACGAAACTAATAGTAAAGTCTGTATAGGTAAACATTTGTATGATAAATTTCCTATCCAGAATGGTCTAAGACAAGGAGATGCTTTATTACCACTCCTTTACAACTTTCCTTTAGAATATGCCATTAGGAAGGTCCAGGGAAACCAGGTGGGACTGAAATTAAAAGGGACACATCAGCTGTTGGTCTATGCGGATGATGTGAATCTACTGGGTGATAATATAGATACCATAAAGAAAAAAACACAAACTGTAATTGACGCAAGTAAGGAGGTTGGTCTAGAAGTAAACACAGAGAAAACTAAGTATATGTTGCTGTCTCATCACCAAAATTCAGGGCAAAATCTTGACATAAAGATAGGAAACAGATGTTTTGAAAATGTGGCATAGTTCAGATATTTGGGAATGATGATAACAAATCAAAACCTGATTGAGGAGGAAATGAAGAGGAGATTGAACTCTGGTAATGTTTGCTACCATTCAGTCGAGAAATTTTTGTCTTCTCTGCTGTCCAAAAAGATGAAAAGTAGAATAAACAAAACTATAATTTTGCCTGTGGTTCTGTATAGGTGTGAAACTTTGTCTCTGATATTAAGAAGGGAACAAGGCGGCGCCATAGCTCAAACGGTTAGTCGCTGGCTTCCCACCGCGTCGGCCCGGGTTCGATCCCGGGCCTGGTCAAGTGGGATTTATGGTGGACAAAGTGGCGTTGGAGCAGGTTTTCTCCGAGTACTTCAGTTTCCCCTGCCAATCTTCATTCCGCCCATTGCTCCACAATCACTCTCACCTATCATCTGGGGCTGGTACAATAGGCCAGAAGTGGCCGCAGTACAAGGGACTTAGTCCCACCCCACTAGCATTAAAAAAGAGGGAGGAACAAAGACTCAGGTTGCTGAGGAGAACATTTAGACCGAAGAGAGATGAAGTGACAGGAGGTTGGAGAAAACTGCATAATGAGGAGCCTCATAATTTTTACTCTTCTCCAAGTATAATTAGAATGATCAGGTCAAGGAGGATGAGGTGGATAGGGCATGTAGCACGAATGGGAGGGACGATGAATGCATATAGGATATTGGTTGGAAAGCCAGAAGGAAAGAGACCACTGGGAAGACCAAGGCGTAGGTGGATGGACAATATTAGAATGGATCTTAGAGAAATAGGAAGGGATGGTATGAATTGGATTGATCTGGCTCAGGATATGGACCAATGGAGGGCTCTTGTGAACACGGTAATGAACCTTCGGGTTTCATAAAATGCTAGGAAATTCTTGAGTAGCTGCAGATTTGGCTTCTCAAGAAGGGCTCATCTCCATAAGTAAGTAAGTAAGGCTATCCTTGTAGCAGGTTGTGGAGGCCCATATGTTTGGAAGACGTTGAGGCTACTATATTTTCTAGACAGTCTACTCACAGATGGCGGTGATGTCAGCTTTAGCGCCATCCTCTCTTTATCCCCAGGAAGATTCCCGGTATTCATTTCTGTTAAACGAGGCCGAGTCGACCCCAGGACTGCCCAGGACCATAATACGGGTGTTAGTAAAATATGCCGTCCCATTTGGCCACGTACTTAGTCTCGGCCCTCTGTCATGTACATATTGCCGCTGCATAAATCACGCCGAATTTGCGGTACCTATGTACGTTGAGTATATTTTATAATTACGAGGATGTTTAAGAGTATGTTGTTTCAGCAACCGTTTTAATGGCGCAGGCGTTAGATGTTTGCCGGTTATCATACCGTGCAGTTAGAGGGCCGACTGTCAATAAATCTGCGATTTTGAATTTCACAAGACTGAATACAGAACCCCGATGCATTAAAGTATGTGGCTTAAAACTCACTTGCCATACGAATGGTACCAAAATTCTTAATGGGAAACATTTCTTTTGTGTTTCAGTGTAGAGAAAGTAACCTCTGTTTTCGTTTTGAATTTAAACCCTGGTGGCTAATATAAATCTGACAACTAACTGAGGAGTATCAGTAGAGCTTTATTTACCGAGATGTGAAGTCTTGATATTTAAACTCTTTATAAAGCAGTGGTAACTATGAGTATACATATCACTTACTTTAACGTTAAATAACGTGACATTTCGTCCGCTGAGTGTTTGTGGGTTTCTTTTGGATCTTGGAAGGAATAGTAATTGTTCTATAAAACAAATAATCTTTGTAGTGGAGGTGCGTTGAGTTTTCTGCAAAGGAAGAACGGATATTAAAAATAACACTTGTTTCAAATCATGTAACATATTTCTGTAGAAATTGAAGTTTTGTGTGCTCGTGGAGTACAGCTCCGCGTTAATTCAGTCGTAAGGGGAAATACATTTTTGTACTAATTTTGGGAGCTAGCAAAAGCTCAGTAGTTAAACCATCGTACTGATGTGACGCTGCAGATTCATAAATCAAATAGACCATACTGATTATAAAGGTTAATTAACACCGTCCAATGTGACTGATATCAGTCATACTGGACGGTGTTAATTAACATTTATAATATTGATAGTGTGACGGATCAGGATGAACCAAATCATATCATTTTGAACTAATATTAAACGTAACCCCCCCACCCACTAAGAATTTTTTGCTCTTCTCTTTTGTTATGTTGCATTATATGGCTCTACTGTCATGCTTCCACCTTTCCGTCACACATTTTAGACTATTCTAAATAGAATTGGGGTGTCAGTTGCAAATTCTATAACGGAATAATAGAAATTGAAAGTGTTAGAAGAAAATGACGGGAAAATATTTTGACCTATTAAACAAAATTGTATAACCAGTGAATGAACGCTTATTTTTTTTACCTGATATTATAACGACGTTTAACCAAAGGATTTGAGATTTGTATCTCGCTTGCTAGAAGCAGGAAGGTATAGGCCTAGGTCTGCACAGCTTTTTTTTTTGTCTTGAAGGCTTTCTTTGTTGGCTGTAATTTAATAATTATTTGGGACATACGTGTAAACTGGGAGATAATAACAATGCTTTGTTTAAACGAAATCGATTGTGAGGGTATGAGGTGGACTAGACTGGCTCAGGATTCTGGCGTAACTGTAATTAGTCACAACAGCGTTGTATTTCTGTCGATTGTACGTAGAAGATTCTACACCGGAGAACTATCAGGCTCTCTCAGAACTACTGCATATTCGCTGTCAGTTCTTCAGACACGCCGTCGTGTTGGTTCTTTAGAAATGCCGGCCCGTCCCCATTTTATGTGACTGCATGGCACATGGTAGCTCGACATTCACTAATTATGGTACTAATGACAAGATGTTTCTGGAGGAGCGGAGAAAAAGCGGCAAAACTTCAAAGGGCTCCATTTAAACTCCTCCTATCCTCATTGCGTTGCATCCTCTTCTTACTGTCTCGTCTGTAAAGATCTGTTGCCTGTCTTAACCCCTGGACTCGTGACACCACGGGAAGTCATTTACACTTCTTGAGAATTTCATTACTCAACTTTTGACGTTGCCGAAATCAGCACATCGATTTCTCTATTTTTATGTCTTCTTAAGTTTTGGTTTCCGTCGAGTCTGTATCGCATATCATGATCGTCTCCTGCAACACAGTATTTCCTGTTTGTCCTTTTTCATTCTTTGAAATCCGTGTGTGAGAACATGATATGTTCCCAGCTCGTAATCACCACTACCTACCATCAAGACATCAATTCTTTTCTTAATTAAATTAGATTTGTTTCTTTCTTGGCGCATTGTAAACCTTACAAACATCTTTGTCGTTCAGTGTCCTTATTTTTCGTCCTCTTTTCCTTTCTCCCTGAAGTAGGTCGGGGTAATATTCGCCGGTATATTACTAATCTATCTCCAATTAAACGATTTAATTGCAGTTAAATGATAATAGTAGCATTACACATTAGTTTAAATCCATTATGAAACCTTTCTTACATGCTGTAGGCCTAATATTAATGCTGAAAATTAGACTTAAACAGACTAGAGAATATTGCATCTAAACAAAAATAATATGACACAAATAATTTAGAGATTAGTATTAACAATATAATTTCGTGTATAGCACGAAAAGAATTCATATGTGTGTATATATTGTAGCCAGGATTTCAGAGGGATAAATAGTGTACCCCTTTTAACACTAGCATCATGACATCATCCCTGTCTGTCATGTGGTGATAGAAGTATGTTTGAGTATGTATGAGAGAAGGCCGCGCCATAGCTCAAGCGGTTAGTCGCTGGCTTCCCACCGCGGCGGCCCGGGTTCGATCCCGAGTCTGGTCAAGTGGGATTTGTGGTGGACAAAGTGGCCCTGGGGCAGGTTTTCTCCGAGTACTTCCCCTGCCAATCTTCATTCCACCAATTGCTCCACAATCACCCTCACCTATCATCTGGGGCTGGTACCATAGGCCAGAAGTGGCCGCAGTACAAGGGACTTAATCCCACCCCACTAGTAATAAAGAAAAATAATACCCATTGGGTAGGAGGGTGGATGGGCCCTAGAGCCGGTCTGGACTATGTAGAACAGAGAAAAGATCACCTGCCGGGAATCGAACACCATCCGTTTTGCCCGACGTTATATAGACTATGCTATCCCAGCTCCGCGTAAAGTTACTCGTATTTAAAAATAACTCCGTGGCCTGTAGTCCGCAAGTAAACTATACCGACCGAGCGACCGCCGCCTGTCGGCGAAGTTAGTGCCAATTTTTGCGGATAGAGCGTACCGCGTGGTCAGCGCAACGAATCCCCACGGCTGTTAATCTCGTCTTTCTAGACCTGACCTTGAAATAGCTGATCGGTTATCCTCACGAGGCTGAGTGGACCCCGTTCCAGGCCCACTACTTCTCACAAAATCTGGTAGCGCCGGGAATCGAACCCGGGACCTCTGGATCTGTAGGCAGGCACTCTGACCACTAGACCACAAAGGCGGTCAAAGATATTAAAGGGTACATAATTGAAGTGATAAAATGAAAGGTAAAGACGTTCCTGTGTTTAATTAAGCACCATGCAATGAAGACGCATGGTGGAGGGGAGGTATTCTTGATATCGGCACTAGGCGGAGGTGAGTGACCAGTTTCACATCCCTTGGCATCTTTGACTGCACAGTCTCATCACTCGGTTTAGATTTCATCGGGTGAGAGTAGGAACTGTTGAACACGAGACGGGGGGGGGGTTGCTTGCGCATTTGGTGCTCATCACTTGGTAACATGTGATGTAGAGGCGGAAGTTAATCCAGTTTCTGTACCTGCGGCCTTTGTCAGTAGCGGGGCGTTCCAACTATGAGTGATGACGGGCAGGAAATGAGCTCAGGTTCAATATAAATGTGTGGGTTGCATTTGGAGCGCGCCGCCCCGAAACCAATACCACAACAATTAAAATATGGGACTTTCTTTAACTTGGCAGAGTGAAATCGCTGGGGACGGCATAGCTCAGAGGTTCTCAGCAAAAGTCTACTTCCGTTTTACGTACAAACTCTCGAAGTTGGAAGACATAAGGCGCTACAGTATGTGACACTCATGTAATACAGTCCTAGGATTTGAGGGTCTCACAGCGATGATTACGAAGAGATCTGTATTATAGGATATAACGTCGTGTAGTCTGTTAAAGATCAACTGACGTTTCGTAAGAAAATGTCGCCTCTATCTTCACTCCGTATTTGCCACCTGCTTTCACTCCGATTTTTTACTCCGCTTATTATTCGAGCCTGAAGATCGGCCGAAACATCGGTTAACTTTCAACGGACCACGCGGTGTTGTATCCCAGAAGATAGGCCTCTTCAGATTATATCTTGTATCTTAACGTGTTGCTGTCAAATGTAAACATTTATCGTCTGGTACATTCAGGTCTGACCGTTGGGTCACACGGTGAATTATTTATTTTATGATTCATATATATATTCCTAACAAAAATAAACTTTAAATAAAATAAAATCAAATTTCTTCGCCTCTTGCTAAATGCACTAAAATAGAATAGATTTTAAATGAATTTATAAAAATTAATTCCAAGATCACGTTTGCATATTAGTGGACTGCAAATAACAAGCAATGATTTATCTTTATATAACTTTAAGTTTGGGTTCCAAGCAAGTTAAGATATATAGATAGGCACACTGGCTATATACTTAGGCTCTCATATAAAACATCGCTTCTATAAAACCGATCTACTTATATGAAATTTGAGAAGATTCGAGAAGTTTCTTTGCTGACTTATGAAATTTAACAAGAATAATTTCAACAGCTGTTCATTTTTTTAAATGAAACATTACAAAAATGCATTTTTTAATTATTTAGAAGATTTACGGGAGGAATGTGGTGGACATAAAATATATAAAACATTTGGTTCATTTTTTATTTACAACTATTTTTCGAGGCACTTTACGGTCCGATAAATATCTCGCGAGTTACGAGAGAGACATTATCCACATACATGTAGGTCTTCATGTAAATCTTCCGTTATTGTTGTCAGATTTTCTTAGGACTCCCCAGTATGATATTTCAATTAAACCCGTTCAGCTGTTCTTAAATTGTTTCATGTGAACAGTAGGACAGACAGAAACATATTACGAAAATAATGGAGGGAGTTTTTTTTTGCAACTTTTCATTGCGAATGCGCCAAATATATAAAGACATTATTAATGACACTGCAAAACGTTAAATCTCAGCTCTGTGGATCTGATTGCCGCCGTATCGTGTACGTCAAGGGGCGGGAAGGTTAGACTATAGCGTTTCACTAGGAGCCAAGCCACATGTGTCGCCGGACTTCTTCCCTCGTGATCCCGTCATTCGTAGCGAATTACGACCATTTATTATCCATGAATGTCTGATCCGGTGTCGCGGAATGTTTTCAAACCCCCGCAGTCACTTAAGAAACATCCCCACAGCCGTGTTTTGTTGTAATCTGATATCCTTTCACCAGTATATTCGATTTGATAATGTATCATGTCATGATATTCTGGATATATCCGGTTCTTATCTCGGTCGACAGACTGTTTATCTTGACTGAAGTTCGTCGTGGAACTCCTTAGTCCCTACCTACGAATACCAGGATAGTACTTTGAAAATGGCGACGACCTCTCCCGTCCACATTCTCCATGATTCATTAGTAACCCTGCCATTTTGCGCTATATAATATGAACTACTGAGTAAGTAAAAGTTTTTTTATTGCTAGTGGGGTGGGACTAAGTCCCTTGTACTGCGGTCACTTCTGGCCTATTGTACCAGCCCAAGATGGTAGGTGAGGGTGATCGTGGAGTAATTGGTGGAATGAAGATTGGCAGGGAAACCGAAGTACTCGGAGGACACCTGCCAGAGCGCTACTTTGTCCACCACAAATCCCACTTCACCAGACCCGGGATCGAACCCGGGCCGCCGGGGTGGGAAGCCAGCGACTAACCGTTTGAGCTATGGCGCGGCCTAAGTAAAAGTAAGTAAAATAAAGGTATCCCTGTAACAGGCCGTGGAGGCCCATAGGGTTGTGAGATGTTGAGGTTCCCGCATTTTCTAGACAATCAGCACATAGATGGCGGCAAGGTTGTCAGCCCTACGCGCCGACTGCCCTTTACCCCCAAGAATATTCCAATAATATTGGAATATTGGAATATTCCAAGAATATTCCTGGTACTCGTTTCTGTTAGAGACTGAGTCGACCCCAGGGCCATAGTGTGGCTGGAAGGATTAGGGCAATTGAAAAAATCCAATGACCTCATCGAGACTTGAACCCGCGACCTTTCGGCTTGTAGCATAGTGCCTCAACCAACTACGCTACCGCGTGCCCCATGAACTACTGAGTGTAAATAAATAAATACGTACAAATACATAAGTACGTAAGTTCACCCGATTCAACGCAACTTTAGTTCCGTACGTATGCTTTAATGTTTAATTTTTTAGACTGAAGTTGAGAAGGCAAAAAATTCTAAATTATAATAAATTTTTCTACAAGAAATAACC
This sequence comes from Cryptotermes secundus, assembly GCF_002891405.2. NCBI lineage: Eukaryota > Metazoa > Arthropoda > Insecta > Blattodea > Kalotermitidae > Cryptotermes > Cryptotermes secundus. Next base: position 1,187,277 of record NW_019729903.1, on the reverse strand, counting down.
TTCATATTATTAGTTTTTTGTTAAACCTAGGCCGACATAGTATAAAACATATATTTATGTTTTCACCCATCAATCATGATCATGGCCTGGAAGTTTAAATTGATGTTAGCATTTTCTTCTTTCATGTTATATTAATTTCCCGCTACTATACACCGTCTTAATATATAGAGTTCCTACTTGCTTTTGATCTTTATGTGTTCTCTGAATAGTTTTTCCTTCTTTCAAAGCATTTAGAAGCAAATAATTCTCCGTGGTTGACTGAGATGTGCTGTGTGTTGACATTGCTAACCAGCATCTCGACATCTTGGAATGTCTTCGTTTGAATCATATGTTGTTTTGAGAAAAGGAGACAAATTGGGAACCAGAGAACGAATTCTTTGCCAGCAGTGACATCTGTGATGTCGCAAGATAAGCTATAATAACGATGTCTCTTGCAGCGTCGTTTCCAAATGTATCAATCACTAGAGTTAATTTACGACTACGTTGTTTGGGTTTACTTAAAATTATATTTCAAATACAGATTTTACTTAGCGCCAGTTGTGATACTATGACGTTTTTGGTTAACTGATTGACATGAGAAATTGGTGACTTCCTAACTAATTCCACGGAGCAGAATCCATCTTTTGAGGCTAGCAGTTATCATCTTTTTTTAATTCAACATTCGGCGATGCATGAACTAATCTGTTGATACAGCGCCTGTTCTGAAGATGGTGGCAGAAGATTCCTCCGAAACGTTTCTATCTACCTGTTTACCTACCAGATTAGGCTTTGGTGGTATCACTTTATTCGATGGGTGCTCAGCTTCGAATCTCGGCCGGAATTCGGGCTATTCTGACTGAGGATTTTGTGATATTCCTCAGTCCCTCTAAGCAACTGCAAATGGTTTAGGTTTGTTATGTATGTTTCCGCTCTTCGCTAGTTGCAAAGAGTTAGCGGGAACGCCGATGGAGGCGCCACTTGATGGCTCTATTACAAGAGCTGCTTATAGGAGACGCGCGAAATATGCAACTACAGAAAACATATACGAGATTACAACTCAGCAATGAAGTTGGTGTCAATGAGCGCAGGAATAAAGTCGCAGCCTGGAAGTTGTCTATACCAGTGGTTCTCAACATTTATGAGATCGCGGCCCAGTAAGTTCTTTTTTATAAGACGAGGGCCCAGTCCCAACAAATTAACTCCTAAATACCTTTCCAGTTTTGTTAAAGTTCATGCATTAAGCTAACGTAATATTAGTAATTAATTATAGCATAATCATAAAGAGTATTAGTACACTTATGCATACGGTGTGGCATGTTGACAAATATAAAACTACATGTAAATTAGTTATCAATCAGTGGACTAATGAAATCTTGTAGCATTTTGTAGTTTCCTCAGACCAACATCATTAAATTAATTTGTGCTAATTTTCATTGACATATCCCATGCTGATCACCAAAAACTTATGTTATTCAGCGTAAAATTGGTTATTGTATTATTAATTGATTTTAATGAAGTTGGTTTGAAAAAAATGGCAGTAAGAAAAATATTTATACATTGTAACTCACCATAGAAGTCAGCTGAGTAGGTGAAGAAGCAGAAGGATGTCAACTTGCTGGCGAAACACTTAATTTTAAGTAGCTGTCCATGTACTTACGAACGGATGCAGACTTCTTGTGTGTGCTGGTGATTTTCCCTTCATTTTGTACTTCCTGGAGATCGCTATATAGGCTTGAGGTGGAAGAATCACTACCTGTTGCGTCACAAACACATTCAATACGAGATTTCTTAACACCAAAATTAAAGAAAGTCCCATGTCTCTTATTCATATTAAAATTT
>NW_019729903.1:1147596-1185335 GCF_002891405.2 Cryptotermes secundus | reverse complement strand
AGGTCTGCTAGTCCGGCGTATATCACTCCGGATGCAGCTAATTTTTAGTAAATTCCTACGATACTACACGTTGTTATAACTCAATATCGTCTTGCTTCTTAATATACACGTAATTGTAATTAAAATATACTTACATAGTGCTTGATGAATTTCATTTTATAATAACATTTGCTGTAATTTAACCTACCATCATATGAAGAATTTAAAATGTTTAAGAGAAATTAAGTTTATAACTATATGCGATTATCTCCTAAGATTAAAGTCAATGTGCTTAGAAATATTCTACTAATATTATTGTTTTTAATTGTCTGCTGTCACTTTCCATGATTATAATTTAACATGACGTGAGTACTAACATTTTCTTCTGGTCGACGTGTAGACTGAGAAAAGAAAAAGGCCATACGAATTTATTTTGTGTGCACGTGAATGTACGTGAGTGTGTTTGTATGGATGGGGAAAATTTAAACGGATGGGAAGGCTGCTTTAAAGCAACGGAAGAAATTAATGAGGAGAAAACACTTGTTGGCAGATACGAAATGTTGGTCTATGAAGTATATGGAGCTGGCTGCTGTCCAAAGGTTGAGCGTGTCTGTTGCCATCTCATGCAGAGGCTGCCACACAGAGTAGTCTGCCAGAAGTCGGGACTATATCTCAAACAACCGGTGCCTCTGACATGGATATAAGCTCACCCTAGATGAACATTTAGGAGCCTCTAAACGATTGAATTTGTACTTAGCTGAGATAAGCAAGCGAGTAGGTAGCTAAGTTCCAATATTTAGCCTACTCTCCTTATTTCGAAAAAAAAAATAAAATGAGGCTCTTGAAATTACCTTGTTATCGGTCTGTATCCCCCTGGATTTTTATTTTTCCATGCCGTCCACATTGTATCAAAGAGGATCATGAGATCATTTTTCTCTCCGTGTGCCTTTCTCTATGTTCTCCATTTTTTTTGTCGTATCAAAGCAAAGTAGGCGATTAGATCTTCCCAGCACTTCTTACTTAAATATATCCTAATGTTTATTATTTTGGGGTAATTTGGATTTCTCGCAACTTGTACTCTTCTCCAAGTATAATTAGAATGATCAAGTCAAGGAGAATGAGATGGGCAGGGCATGTAGTACAAATGGGGAGACGAGGAATGCATATAGGATATTGGCGGGAAAGTCAGAAGGAGAGAGACCACTGAGAAGACCAAGGCGTAGGTGGGTGGACGATGTTAAAATGGATCTTAGAGAGATAGAATGGGATGGTATGGATTGGATTGAGCTGGCTCAGGATAGGGACCAGTGAAGGGCTCTTGTGAACAGGTAATGAACTCTCGGCTTCCATAAGATGCTGGAAAAATCTTGAGTAGCTGCAGCCTTGGCTTTTTCCTCAAGAATGGCTCAGCTCCATAAGTAAGTAAGTAATTATTTTATGCTAGTGGGGTGGGACTAAGTCTCTTGTACTGCAGCCACTTCTGGCCTCTTGTACCAGCCCCAGATGATAGGTGAGGGTGATTGTGGAGCAATTGGTGGAATGAAGATTGGCAGGGGAAACCGATGTACTCGAAGAAAACCTGCCCCAGTGTCACTTTGACCACCATAAATCCCACTTGACCAGACCCAGGATCGAACCCGGGCCGCCGCGGTGGGAAACCAGCGACTAACCGCTTGAGCTATGGCGAGGCCTAGTAAGTAATATGGATTTCTGAGTGGGGGAATTGTGAAGATGTGAAGTGGACTAAAAGGTACTGACGGTCAAAATGCCGATCACAGTGGCGGCGCGGTCTAAGGCATGAAACGTCTTCGCCCTCTCGAACACTAGGATCGTGTGTTCGAATCCCACTCAAGGCATGGATATTTGTCTGATTTTATTCTGTGTTCATGTGTAGGTAGAGGTATTGTGGCGGGTTGTTCTCCCGTCCAAGGCGCCTACCAACTGCCTAAGGTTAAGAAACTGAAGTGAAACAAGCATTTCACAGAAACCAAACGCTGCGAACGAAGCAAGAGAAATAGACAGATGGATAATGGAAATTATAATTCTGGATTGTCTCAGGGCAGTAAACAAATTCTCAAACGACCATAAACTCAAATTTTGTGACCTAGCCTATATTTTTCCATTTAAAAGCCGGCATAATGACTGGGCTACGGGCTGGACGGACGAGGAGTCGTGATTCAATTCCCGGTAAGGTTAGAGATTTTTCTCCGCTGCATACGTTGAGACTGCCTCTGGGTCCTACTCATTCTCCTTTGTAACGGTTACTGGTGTTGTTTCCCCAGGGGCAAAAGTGGTAGGCTTCGTGAGTCTATTTGCTTCTATTTGATGTCGATGCTAAGAATGTTGGAGCTATAATTCACTTCCCCCACACGTAGTCATGGCGTGTTTCTTAATTAATTGGAGCCCAGGATTAGGTTAATCTTATTTTCTCATGAATTTATTGAAACAGGTTATGTAACTTTTATTGCTTGATCAGTTATTTAATGAAATATTTTAACACCCCCTCCCCCCTGTTGATGAATGCGGCTGGCTTGACCCCCAAAGAAAAAGACGAAGTATGGGTCTCATATTATAACTGAAAAAATGTCTGTAATAGTTTGTACAGTTGCTGTGAATGTTTGTTTGATGATCCTCGGGCTCAAGTGGGACACGAGTTAAATTAAATGCGTCACGGTATGGGACAACGTGTGGGGTCTGTCCCGTCACGTTTGTCGCACAACACAACCCCCTTCCCACCCTATTTCCGGCTTGACTTAAAATTACTTTCATTTCATATTAAATCCTGAATCGATTCTCAGACTCTCATTCTGGAAGTCAAAACTCAGTAATAATCATTCAACTCTCCTACAAATTGAATTTTTATTTTTGAAGTTTTGTTGCAGATGTACCTTAGTTCATATCCGTCTATGGTGTCTATTTACTCTTTTATAATTTGTGTATCGGAGAATTCCGTAGCTCAATTGATAACTAGTAATAGGGTGATTGCCGGTCACGGTAGCCGAGCGGTCTAAGGCATGCATTTTCTTCGCTCGCTCGGAAGACGGGATCGTGGATTCGAGTCCCACTCAGGGCATGAATGTTTGTGCGCGTTTTTCTGTGTTTGTTTACAGGTAGAGGTCTTGCGACGAGCTGATCACTCGCCCAAGGAGTCATACCGTATGTCTAAGATCTAGAAAAACCGAAGTGAACGGAGTTCATGGAGGTAGGCCTAGACCCACTGGGGCTGTAGTGCCAAGGAAGAAAAAATAGGGTGATCATTAACAAGAAGTTCTGTAAAGAACTAGTCACTCACTTTCCTTTGATACTACATGGATCTCATATAAAACGAAAGCATTTAAGGGGACACAAGAGACACGCAGAGAGACAAACGCTCTCTTAAGCCTTGTAACAAAAATAAGGGGGAATACACAAACAGACAGTAAGGTCACCTCATAAAGGTAAAGCTATCCCTGTAACAGGCCGCTGAGACCCATGGGGTTGTGAGACGTCGAGGCTCCCACATTTTTCAGAAAATCGGCTTAGAGATGGCGGTGAAGTTGTCAGCCTTACACACCGCCCGGCCGCCTTTAACCCCCAGGAAGATTCCTGGTACTCATTTCTGTTAGAGGCTGCTTCGACCCCAAGGCCATAATGCGCTGGAAGATTTAGGTAAATTGGAAAATCCAATGACCTCAGCGGAAAATGAACCCGCGACCTTCTGGCTTGTAGAATAGTGCTTAACCAAATATGCTATCGCGTGCAGGAAGGTGATATTCTTTACTTCTTTTTAAAATTTACTAGATCCTTAATTTCTATTCTGGAAAATGACTCGCGTGTAAAAGAGAACGATATTAATGTGCACTCAATAGCAGTTTCGCCTAAACACAATTTAAGTCAATATGATACCGATCGCTGTTCATTTTTATATATTGTCATATTAGTTCCCACTGGATTTCTATCTATATCTTGTGGACCAAAGACAAGAAATATACAGTCTGGAATATGAATAGTTGGATGTAAGAAACAGAAACAAGTGGTAATATTTCTCCTGTAATTTCTATTGTGATATTACTCAGCTTAATTACATACCGCCCTTATAACTCAAGGAATTAAACCCATTTATAACCTGAAAAGTAACGAACATCGAAGGTAGAATCGTTAAGAACCAAGGCGACATTATTGGTTCTTTTATGGCTGTAATTATTTATAAAGAAAGTTTTTAATAAATCAGCATTTTAAACCGTCAAGAAATATGACTCTCAAGAACGTATTAAACTAAGTCTAAAAGGAAAGGATGAAGAGAAACAGGCAGAGAGAAAGTAACATTTTCTAAAATGTATTTTGTTGGAATTGCCGCGGCGAACCGAAGGACTCCCCACTGTTCCTACATAAGGCGGAAAAACACCACACGGACTCCCCCACTCACGCAACTCCGTCATGGGAATGCTGACGGACTGTAGTTACAATACAATTCCTGGTTCAGAAGAAGTTGATTTCGCAGTAACTAAGTATGTGCAGGTATATTAAATGGTGCGATCAAAATATTACGAAGATGCCGTGACTTTTGTGAAAATCGGCAAATTGATATCTGTAACAGTGATGTCCGTAAATGATACAAGGGCCGGACAAATTGATGTGTGATGTGAACAACTGAAGTAAAATCAATACGCTTATTTTTAAACACATATTTTCAGCATATGTTTCATTGTATTAAGTAGAAATAGACTAAAAATTAAAAAAGTAAAGATGAAGTTGTTTCTGTTTTTGATTAAGAATCACACCTTGAAGACATATGACGGAATTATTAACGCATTATTAACTCGTTACTGACTGGAGGAGTGATGTCTCTCAGCTTCACCCTCAGGCTGCATTTTCCCGCACAAAAGTAGTCCCCCTTACACGATAGATAGGAGATTGGGTAAGGCCCAGAGCCGATCTGAACACAGTGGGGAGGAAATAGCTTTCTGTCCAAGTGATTTTAATGTTTTCACGTGATAGAAGTACGATAGACGGGGTTTGGATTGGTAATCGGTTTTATTGGACTCTTAAACAACTCGTGACTGTACTTTACAAATCACTGTCACACAGACTAGTATTCTCAGTCACAGTCGGTCTTGGTGTCAAACACCCATCTGGGGCCCAAGACCAGATTTTCATTACCGTCAGACAGGTGCAAGTTTGTTGATGTGGTGCGCCTTCTCTGTCGAGAGGACGGGTCTGTCGCTTACAANATTCTCGGAACCGAGTCCCGCGGGGCTCATGACATTATTTGACTCTCTTAGATTCGAGATTCCCCCAACCTGGAGGGCCAGGTCCCCGCATTTATATCGCCAGGAACAGAGCGGCCCACTTAGAACCTCAGGTACTGGGTTTCCTTTGGTCGCCTCCTACGACTCACAGGACTACGGTTGAGGTATTCGAATCCTCCTCCGCACGGGGTTAAACTTTTAAGTAAGCTCTAAACTTCGTCCCGCTTATAATCCCTCGGCACGGACCTCGCAAACAACACCGCCTACAACAGTTCCTCCATTGTTGTGCGGCGCGGATCACAGAAAATACCGCTTCCAACGGTTCCTCCATTGTTGTGTGTTGATTCGTTGCCGTGGGATCCTGTTTGTTTGCGGTCGTTACCTAATAACGGTTCTACACTTTACAACATAGAACAATGCTTACTTACTCATGGAGCTGAGCCCCTCTTGAGGAGCCGTCAATTCTGCAGCTACTCAAGAAATTCCCAGCATTTTATGGAACCCGAAGGTTCATCATCGTGTTCACAAGAGCCCTCCACTGGTCCCTATCCTGAGCCAGATCAATCCATTCCATACCATCCCATTCTACCTCTCTAAGATCCATTTTAATATTGTCCACCCACCTACGCCTTGGTCTTCCCAGTAGTCTCTTTCATTCTAGCTTCCCCATCAATATCCTAAACGCATTCCTCGTCTCTTCCATTCGTGCTACATGCCCTGCCCATCTCATCCTCCTTGACTTGATCATTCTGATTATACTTGGAGAAGAGCACAAGTTATGAAACTCCTCATTATGTAGTTTTCTCCAACCTCCTGTCACTTCATCTCTTTTCGGTCGGTCCGAATATTCTTCTCAGCACCCTCAGTCTATGTTCCTCCCTTAATGTCAGAGACCACCTTTCATACCCATACAGAACTACAGGCAATGCTAAATGAGGACATTTGTTGGCCCGGCAGCGTCCAAATAATTCTGTGGAAACAGATGGAAATGCTTACTGCAGTTGGAAGCAAGATGTTTGATATGTATCAAAGCAGCCGCATCTGTAACCATTCGCCAGAGACTCCGGAATCACTGCACTGTCGTATCTCCACTGTGATGTGCGGAGCGAATTGGCGTTTACATGAAGAACGTCTTATCATTAGTTCTCCACAGAGACAGCCCACATGCGCCACTCACTCATTAATCACAAGTTACACGTGTGCCTGCAAAAATTGCAGGTTTTATATACAGGGTGATCCAGAAAACTAAACGTTTGGCCTTTACAGGATTTGGTGCCTACGAGCTCACTACGAGACTTATACTTGCATTCTGTTTGTTTACATAACTCCTAAGAAACCAAAATGGTCTATTCTGTAAATGCACTTTTGCCAGTGGATCAAGATTTGCTTTCGAGTTGGTAACATTTATGCTTCCCATTCGGGGCTCAAATCTTGGCCCGGAGACCAACTATCCTGGGCGAGAGTGTTCGTGATTTTTCGTGGTCCTTCAAAAAAATTCTGGGATATTAACTCTGTTGGGGTCATCACTGCTTCCTTCCACATTTTTAAAAATTAAATTTTCATTAATAAATTCTATCATTTAGAGCTATGCTGTCCTAAGCGAAGCTACTGACAGTGTTTTCTTAAATACTTCTAAAAATAAATAAATATAACAAAACTATATAGAATAATAATGTCTGTTTTTCTGAGAGTCATAAGAAAACCCTAAATACGCTACTCGTATTTGAGCCAAGTACAGGGTTTTTAGCATTATGTCAAATTGTTTACATTTTTCTTTTTTCCTGTGGCGCTACAGTCCCAATTTGGGCCCACGCCTACCTCCATGAAACTCTCCGTTTCACTTCGGTTTACTAGATCTTACACATACGGTAGGACTCCTTGGGCGAGTGATCAGCTCGTCGCAAGGCCTCTACCTGTAGACAAACACAGAAAAACGCACACAAACATCCATGCCCTGAGTGGGATTCGAACCCACGACCTTGGTTTTCCGAGCGAACGAATACAGTGCATGCCTTAGACTGCTCGGCTACCATGACCTGCCAAATTGTTTACATAGTTCACTTTGCTTCAGAGGATGGAATAATAGTATTCTCTCTCATATCATGGAAAGAATAACATTTTTTTATTTTCTTTACGCCAAGAGTCTGTATAGACATACTGCGGCAAGCTAGGGAGAAATAAGAACTACACAATAAAAATTTTAATCCGAAATTCGACGGGGGGGAAAAAAACTAGGTCCCCTATATATACAGTAAAACTTGGTTATAGCAACATCGGTTTCTGCGACACCTTGTCTATTGTGTCAAATATTCAATGGGACGAACTAATTCCTCATAAAGCAACTGTTTTTATACCTTGGTTAGTACGACATGCACAAATGCATCAACCTCGTATGTAACGTCATTTTCATTCCTGAATTTCTCTGATATGGACATTGAACGTAATTTANAGTAGAACTTGGTTATAACGTCATCAAAGGGACCTAAAAATAGTGTCGTTATATATATATATATATATAGGAGGATAATATTAAAATTGTTCTTGGGGTGTGATCTGGATGCAACTTACTGATGATAGGGTCAAGTTACAAGCTTTTGTGAACATGGTGATGAACCTTCGGGTTATATAAAAAAAAGTAGAGAATATCTTGGCTGGCTGAGCTCCAGATATTCATATGTCGAACGAGCGGAAAATGAAGCAGCTTGTTCCGTGACGTCACGAGTGTCGTCAGGCGGAATGGTACGGTACAGGCTGTACGAATCTAGTGGCCAGATTCCAGACTTGGACGTTAAACGTGACACCGAATAACTTACTTTTTTTCCGTCTCAACACAACAACTGTCAGAATCTCATTCGCATTTCACTGTGTATAATGAGTTTATTAGTTTAATGGCATGACAGTGTGCTGCATGTTTCGGCTTATAGAGCCATCATCAGGCAGTACATATTAACAAATATTTTCAAACTATTGATTTGCGCTTTATATGAATTCATATATTAGGTTAAGTTAATACATTCAATTTTCATCTGAATTAGTACAAGCTTTATAAAGGCATTAAAATTAGAATGGAATTTCTACATACAAATAGATGCTTAACGGTGTACATAAATGTACAATATATAATAAATTAAAAATAAAATTTAAAATTTTGTAGTCATAAAATGTATTGCGTTGTTATGGTGTGTTAAAACATTTGGCAATGAAATGTTACTGCTGTTCATTATTTATGGTATTTGTCGTGCCTAAATATCATTATATATATACTATGTATATACTATTATATCATCATAATATGTAATTATCTATGTTTAAACGTGAACGGGCCTGTTTTTACTCTCATTTGATTTCCTTGTGGAACAGCTGCAGTGTTCGGAATCAGTTGTTGCAATGTTCTATAGCGTTTTATTCTATGTTTTACCACGATTAATTTTCTTTATTTGTGTGAGTTTATCCACTTCTCGCTTCGTCGTATGTTAAATTTCAACTCAACTATAAAGAGCAATAAACACATTATACACAGTAAATGTGAGTGGGATTCTGGTAGTTGTTGTGTTGAGACGGAAACTAAACGAAGAAATTATATAGAAAACACAGCAGGATGCATTCATTAAAGGTGACACTGAATATTACGATGATCACGACAGAAGTTGAGGAATATTTGTGGGACTGTGATGGGATGACGTCAAAGGGAACTGCTTGTTGCCTCTATGTGTTAAAAATGATATTTGCTTTAACTATATCTACCTCTTTATGTACAGGCTACACTCATGTTCATATAAAGATGATATAAAAGTATATCACAGAAGGTATTAACCCTTATGCCATAAATTTTTAGAAGACTTGCTTTCGTTGCTAAATATAAAAACTTCGGTTTTTACATATTCGCATTCAAAATTTGCAGAAATTCTCCTATTAACTTCGTCATGTCTGTCCGTCTGTTTCCGTCTGTCAGCCTGTCTATGTCTGACCGTCTGCTTGTAAAATCTGGAGAAGAGCTGAACAAATGTTCATGAATTCTGCTTCTGCGGATTCTTAGTAAAATTTACTACATCGATTTCTTTGAACAGTGAAAACGAAATGTAATTATTTGTTACTTTATTTGGGTCACATATTTCGAAGACAGAAGGGCGTCTTCAGAACAAATTTAAATAGCCTTATATAGAGAGTGTTCCAAAAGTCCCTGCGTATTTTTGGTGAAATATGGTGAATTTCAAACAAATATCTTAATGGTATTATTATTATTATTTTTAAATTGCTAGTGGGGTCGACTAAGTCCCTTGTACTGCGGCCACTTCTGGCCTATTGTACCAGCCCCAGATGATAGGTGAGGGTGATTGTGGAGCAATTGGTGGAATGAAGATTGGCAGGGGAAACCGAAGTACTCGGAGAAAACATGCCCCAACGTCACTTTGTCCACCACAAATCCCACTTGACCAGACCCAGGATCGAACCCGGGCAGCCGCGGTGGGAAGCCAGCGACTAACCGCTTGAGCTATGGCGCGGCCTAATGGTATTATTATATATATTCTTATACAAAATGAAGTATTAAATCGATAAAGAACATACACAACTTAAAATTTTAATTGTTACTTTCCACATGTGCGTCATCAGTGTCGCTACAAATTTCGGTCGGTGAGGTGCATTGCGGAACATATTTGCAAGCATTTCTGGGGTTATTTTCGGAAACGCCTGCCTAATGCGCCTTCGAAAATCTGGTAAATCTTGAATGTTTCTGCGATAGACCTCTGCTTTTATGAAATCCCAGGCAAAAATTTCTAATGGCGTTAAATCTAAATAACTCGACACCCAAGATCTAGGTCCTCCACGATAAATCCAGAGATTTTGGAACACAATTGTTGTGGTATTCCTGGACAGTTCGGGCATCATGGCATGTCGGCCTATCCTGCTGAAGGACCACAGTGTCGAGAATACCATCCTTGATAAGTTGGGGCTCAAGAGACTGCTGAATAATATCAAGGTAAACGGTTCTTGTGACCCTCGTTTCTGCACAAAAAATAAGGGCCACAAATGTTTAATTACGTCACTCCATCACTTTAGCCGGGTCTTTTTCGTATTTAGTAATCTCATTTGTGTTTTCGTTGGGCCAGATAAGTAAAGTAAGTAAGTAAAGATATCCCTGTAACAGGCCGTGGGGCCGTAGTGTTGTGAGATGTTGAGGTTCCTACACTTTCTAGACAATCGGTTCAAAGATGGCGCCGGCTGCTCTTTATCCCCAAGAACATTCCAAGAATATTCCTGGTACTCATTTCTGTTAGAGGCTGAGTCGACTCCAGGGCCATAGTGCTGCTGAAAGGATCAGGTCAATTGAAAAATCCATTGACCTCATAGGAATTTGAACCCACAACCTTCCGGATTGTAGCATAGCCGCTCAACCAACAACTCTACCGCGTGCCCACTTCCTTGAGCCAGACACTACAGTTATGTCGAATGATTTTGCCGCAGATGTAGAAAGTCACCTCATCATTAAACAAATTGTGCTCCATTAAGCTGTCATTTTGGATTTGATCAACCAGTTATGCACACGCTGTTGCTCGTCTTGGACAATCTGATTGTTGCAAGTCGTGCCGTGTCTGAATATGGTCGAACGCAAGGCTCTGTGAACTGTTGTGGGTATGCTCAGTTTGTCGGATGCGTTCCTAACTGATAATTTCTGATCCTGATCGAATACTTGGCGAACATATTCAGTGCTTTCACGCACTGCCCTTGGGCGTCCATATCTGTTTTCGTCATGCACAGATTGAGTTAAATTATAAAATTACTTTGTTTCTGGACATTATCCATTGTCCTGTTTTATTTGCAACACAGTGTTTCGGAGATTGGATTCTATCTCCATTTTGAGGTGGAACCAACTCAGTTGGTCCCAACCTATAGAGCTAATCTTTTGTAAGGTAAGGTAAAGTTGTCTCTGTATTTATAACTTTATTTTTTTTATTCGTAGTGGGGTGAGATTGAGTCTGTTTGGTACTGTGGCCACTACTGGCCTATTGTACCAGCCCCAGATGATAGATGATGATGATTGTGGAGCAATTGATGGAATGAAGATTGGCAGGGAAAACCGAAGTACTCGGAGAAAACCTGCCCCAATGTCACTTTGTCCATCACAAATCCCATATGATATGACTCGAGCTCGAACACGGTCCGCAACGGTGGGAAGCCTGTGACTAACCGCCTTAGCTATGGCACGGCCTCCCTGTGCTTAACTAATTAAGCACTACGCCATGAAGTCTTATGGGAGAGTGGATGTATAGATCCACATTTCCTTGACCTCAGCTTTATTTGGAGGTCAGTGGTCATCTTCGCGCCCCGGCCGTTTTACCCCCGGGGAAGGAGCTTCCTGCACCCAATGAGTAGGAGGTTGGGTGGGCCCCAGAGCCGGTCTAGACGACGTGGAGACTGCCGGGGCTCGAATTCCAATCCTTCGGTCATCCAGCCCGTAGCCAGTCACTATACCGCCTACGCTATCCCTGCTACTTGAGTTAGCGCACATCTCCGGAGAAATATTGTGTTGAACTACAGTCTAGTCTGAAGATGGAGACAGCATTTTCCGTCAAAATCGCCTGTCTTTAATATTATACTGTGTTAGAAAGCCGTAATCTGAACACAGATGAACGTGAATAACTAAGATGCCTCAGACTGTTCCTTCCTCCTTAGATCTCCTCGTGTAGACATCAAAATTCGAGTTCTGTAATTTTGTCTTCACTTTGCATAATTATAGTTTTTGTGACATGGACGATGTATAAAGGCCAGTGACCCCTTTTTGCTGCAGGGTCGAGTTGCAGCCCTACGCCCGACAAAGGGACTAAAGGGCACGTGAAGTGTTTGTCTCTGTTCACGGACCATTGGAAGACGTCTGACAAGTAAGGACGTAAAAATGTGGGAAACAGAACTATTTATAGTTTACAAATTAGAAAACCAACGCCACCGTACATTTTATTGCCACAGAGGTCTATAACGAACAGCAGCATCTGGCTGGGGTTATTTTTGTGGTTTTATTGTAGATTTCATTCCTGAAGGGATTTTTGCAAGCCTTGTCCACTATATGACATTTTTGTTTTGTAGATTTCCAGTGTGAGGTAAGGTAAAGTTGTCCTAGTGCTTAACTAATTAAACACTATGCCATAAAGTCATAGGTAACTTGATATTTAGCAATCTGAAATTTGTAGGGTAGGTGCTACAACCACTGAAAGTAATTGAATACACGTACAGCGTCATGAAATTAATTTAACTGCAATTAACTAACTTCATGGATCAAATTTCGTGAGAAAATGAAGTTGATATGTTGGGCTTATCACTGCTTCTACCTGGAATTTATTTCGTTCCTCAATTTTTCCTCCAAAATCTCCTTCGATCTTTCTAAAAATAATTAGCTGGCTAGTCCAGGATCTTGTGCTCATGAAAAAGCTTTATGCATGTGGACGTCACAATCAGAGATATAAATCACAAATGTTGGAAACATAGGCCTGCAGATTCTGCTATTTAAAAATTACTCTTCTACTTAGGTTACTTTGTGGCTGTCTTCCTCTGAAGTGAAGATGAAAGAACCGAGTTGACGTCAAAATGATTCTTGAGTTCGGAGAAGAACAGCTGCCTCACTGGGAAGGGACTCCATTATTGGCTTTGGATCCATTTTTAAAACACGCTGTGCTCAAAATCAGAAGAGGCATACTTTTCAGGATAATATTTGTAATTTACTTGTAAGAAAAAATGTAATTTATAAAATTTATGTTTAGAGGCAAAGAGTTTCTTATTTTAAAAGTTTAATTTCCTTTCTCGCTTCACACTATCTACGGTTTAACCCATTCTTGACCCGTATATTACGAATAAGCCCTATTATTCCTAATATATTTTCGTAGATATAGTTTTAACTCAATTGTAATCCGCCTTCCATAATAGAAAAAATATTTTTTAACAAAATCTATTGATTAGAATTACTGGGTTTTGGGAATTTTGCCATAGTCAGGTATTCTAGAAAATAGAATGCCAGACAGTGGAAAATGTCCAAAAACCCAGTAATTCTGAGTGTTATACACCATCGTCAGAACCATTTAGAATCTAATTAAATTGGTGCACAGAAGAGATTAGAAATGTTAAAACCTGATCGAAAGATCTAAAAAGAAGATACTACTTGGAAGATCTAAGAGAAGAAGGGATGATAATATCCCTATGCTTAATTAAACACCACACCGTGAATGCGTATAGAGGAATGGAAAAATAACCCCACGCATTCTTAACCTCAGCACTAAATTGAGCTTCACGTCCCCGCCGTTTTATCTCCAATGCCCGCTTAATAAAATGTTGAGTGGACCCCAGAAGTGGTCTGGACGCTCTCGAGAAGAGATAAATATTTTATCTGGTCAGCTGATCAATTTCGAAGTCTAAAACTAACAATATGAACAGTCATTTTTAAACTCACAATTACAAATCAAAGGAAATTTCAAATTCCTTTTTTATTTTTTCACATTTACCAAAATCTAACAACACGCTACAATAATATTGTAGCGCGTAGAGCAATTATTATGTAACGACTGCGAGATAAACAAATATACCATAGCCTTTCCTAGGCAACGGCTTGGTGAACACGTTCTCGCAGCAACGAATCGGCGCTCAGCAATAGAGGTATTTCCTGAAATGGTGTCTTCAACCCGGTCCATGCCGAGGTGTTATAAGGAAGACAATTAGGCAAACTAAATCAGTCCTCTACGGGAGTCTGAAGCCAGATTATTTCAGTTGGAAGGGAGCACTGTTCTTGAGCCCAGAAACAGAGGAATGTCCATTGTTAGAAGTCGTTACGAGGAAACGACTAGTAGATACTGTAACAGACTGAGAACACTAGTCTGTGTGCACCAGTGATTTGTAAAGTGTGGAAATCAACTATAGTGTTATAGTTATTTGTAGTTAGGCCTGTAAGTGGTCAATAAATCTAATTACCAAACCAAACCAAACCAAACCCCGTCAAGAGTCACTCCTATACGTGACAATATATATGTGGCAAAAGTATTGTAACCGTGGATTAAGTGTCCGAAATTACTCAATTTCAGTTTACCACAGCAACTAATTTTCGAGGAATAGCAAGTTGAATAAACGTAAGTCATGTAGTAGGTCATGAACGAGCGAGCCGTCATGTATTTCACTGTATTGTCTCTCTCTGCGACTACTAGTGATATTTGATGTGAGTGTGTAAAGTAGGTGTGCCGGGATAGCACAGTCGGTATAACGACTAGCTACTGGCTGGACGACCGAGGGATGGGATTTCGAGTTCCGGTGGGGTCAATAATTTTCATTTCTCCATGTTGACCAAACCGGCTCTGGGCTCCACTCAGCCTCCTATCCAATGTGTATCAGGGGCTTTTTCGCCGGGGATAAAGCGGCCGGGTCGTGAATCTGACCACTCACTTCCAGCTTAGTGCCGAGATAAAGAAAATATGGATCTATACATCCAGTCCCCTATACGCCTTCAAGGTGTAGTGCGTACATAGTTAAGTATAGAGACAACTTTTATGTGAAGTAGTGTTTACAGTATGAAGGAGACTGTTTACCATTGAATATTTTGTATTAGTTGTGTGTGAGATTTGACTTTAAACATGGGCCTCATTTGCAAACATGTAGGACTAGAAAAGGATACGGCGGGATGAAGATGGAGTTAACTGTCCCCCTCCCCCCTTGGCGCTACAAACCCAATTTGGGCCTTGGCCTAACTCCATGAAACTCTCCAACTCACTTCGGTTTATTAGATCTTAGGCATTAGGTAGGACTCCTTGGGCAGGTGATCAGCTCGTCGCGAGGCCTCTCTACCTGTACACAAACACAGAAAAAAAAACACACACACAAATACGAAACATCCATGCAATGAATGGGATTCGGATTCGAACCCACGATCCCGGCTTCCGACCACGCGAAGACAGTGCATGCCTTAGACTGCTCGGCTACGGTGACCGTCGGGAGTTAACAGTACGAAAATTAATATTCCAAATGACGAGATTTAAGTTAAAATCTGACTAGATATAATTGATCTGAAGAAAATGGGTAGACTCAATTTATCTGGGTCAGGAAGTGGTCTAGTAGTGGCGTTTTAAGATCCCTGAATTGGAAGATTCGGATTACATAAAATTCCGGGGGCATTTGTTACCAAGCTGAGATATATAATTAGCTTCTCTTGGAGAACTATTTTCATTGCAACTCGTTAATTTTACGCTTAGTAAGGATATGCAATGAGATCTGAGATATAACATTTTCTGTGTCTTAGTTTCAACACGACGAGTATTTCTCATTCACAGACATTTTCGATTCTAGAAGACTAGATGTGAGCAGGATACAAGCAGACTTACACGTATATGATTCTGTCACGTGTGTGAGTGACTATAGAAGGGGTTTAGGTTTGTATTTCGATTTATTGACCATTTATACGACTTGTGACTACACTTTACAGACCACGACACACATGTACTAGTGTCTTGAGTCTATTACAGTCTCCTCTAGCCGTTTCCTGACAACGGAATTATAACCGTCTCACTGAATTACGTACACATGAAGTCTTCTCTTCACAGTCTGACTTTGAACTGAGCACTCTTGCAATCAACTTCTTTCTTCAGACTCCAGTGCAGAACTGAAATAAACTTAAGTCAAAGCCACATTGCGACTGACTGTTAGTCAGTCAGTAAGTCTTGGTGTCGAGTCTCATCTGGGGCTCATGACCAGATATTAATTATTACCGTTTGACAGTTACGGTCTTATTTTTGTGGGGCGTCCTCTCTGACGAGAGGACTGGTCTATCTTTTGCATATGTTGCTGGCACTTGCCAGCGCAGTCTTTCTCGGGTCCGAGTCCCTTTGGACTCGCGAACATATTTTACACTGTCAGATTTCAGACTTCCCTTTTCTTCACCTCCTACAATTCGCAGGGTCACGGTGGAGGTATTCGATCCCGCCTCCGCACGGGAGCGAAATAAACTCTAACTTTGTCCTGCTTATTACTTCTCGGCACGGACCATGTAGAAAACACAGGTTTTCTATAGTTGCAATCCAAATGTTGCATTATTAAGAATCTGCTGCCTAGCAACGGGCCTTGTGTTTGTTTCGCGGGAGCGTGCTTACCGAGCAATTTCCCAGAAACGCCCATCTCGCAGTCGTTGGATAGCAACGGCTCTAAACGATATAATATCATACGAATCTGAAGTCCCATGTGCCACTCTTGTTCGGAAAGCAGTGTCGCGTGTAGAAATGAAGTGCTCACAGGTGAGTTCCACGACTCTAGATAAAAAACAACCAGCAGGAAGAGAATTTCGATTATAGTTAACCGTGACCGCAAGCCATGAATCAGCTCTGCAATTCGAGCGTGCAGAGGCTTCCAACACTTCTTGCTACTGTCTAGGTATAACGCCTCAGGCTGGAAGACACGACCAGACAGCGTTCTTCTGGCCTGGGTTGGTTTCCTGGTGCTATTTGTTCTGCCACGAGTGACTTCACTCAAGTGTCGATTAGAGCCATACGTATTTACGGCAACATTGACTGTGAAGCAATGAAACTGTTGTGGGGTACTTAGGTGATGAGCCTACGTGAGATTAGCAGTACCAGAACCTAAAAGAACTAGATGGGCGCGTGTTTTTCTTTTGGCTAGTTGACTGTGGTACGCAGAAATGTGAACTTCTTGAACTTAAAAATAAAGTTTCAAGTACTTGGAAAGTGTTTAGCTATACACATTTAATCTCTCATGCAAACAGTAAGAGATTAACTAGTTTATTTTAAGTTCACTGATTTTTTTCTTTGTCATGCACGGATTAGACTCATGCTCGTTGCAAGTATGATTAGAAACCCTGAGATAGCGAGTCAGAACTGGTGGCAGCAAATTTCTGAACCCCAAATATAAAATATAAGAACTGTTTCACACTGAAAGAATTTTCAGAATATGTTATATATTGTGGGCTTAAAACCAGAATAGTGGAGACAGAATAAAATGTCGTTGCTAGGTAACGGCAGATAAACACATGACCGCAGCAACGGATATACACGTAACAATTGAAGAATTGTTGGAGATTGCGTTTTCTATGTGGCCCTTTCCTAGGCCGTATAGTGTGCACAAACGAGGAAAACAGCAATGAGATGATGGTCAGCTGACAACGGCGTGACCACGACTGCAGAAGACACTCCATTGTTGGGTATTGTAACCTAGCGACGCCTAGTGGAGACCGTTACCGAGCAACGACTAGTGAAATCTATAAAATACTGAGACAACATATGATAGAGTGATGTTCAGTCGGAGAGGAGCGAGCTCTTGGAGGCGGATTAGACTACCTCCACCGTAACCCTGCGAATCTTAGGGGGCGCCGTAAAGGGAATTTAGTTCCTGGGAGTATAACTGTGCCGCCGTATTCCTGGGGGATATAAATATGGAGACTTGGCCCTCGAGGTAGAGGGAGACTTGAACCTGAGATAGTAAAATGTGGTCACGAGTCCCGCGGGACTGGAATCTGAGAATGACTGCGCTGGCGAGTATCAGCAGTAATTTTAAACGACAGACCCATTCTCTCGTTAGAGAGGATGTTACATAAGGACTATAACCGAAAATGTTCAGCTGGTAAATAAAATTACTGTGTCGTAAGCCTCATTGGGCTTAGCGCCAAGACGAACTGATTGGCGGTAAACCGCCAGTCATGAAGTAACACTGACTGACTGATACAGTGATTAGCGGCAGTGCTGCAATTCTTTGTAGCTACGAGTTACAGAGTCCAATAAGTCCGATTACCAATCCAAACCTCGTGTCTAGTCACTAACACGTGACAGTATGTTAAATTTTACCATTAAGTATAGAAAGCAATATGGCCGGAGTGATTTTCATCAGTTGGAACTAAACCAGCGGATTGACAGTTGAATTCGAGGTTTTCATAGCAGCGACTTATGAAGTGTACTATTTTCTGGGCTGGACGAGGTGTAATCCAGTAGAATTTTACTGACGTTTCGGAGAAATGTACTGCGTTAATCTTCGGGGTATGGGAAGAAGATGGAGACAAAAAGCTCCTCTGACGCGTCTGCAGAATTCTACACCACTGCACTTCGTCACATCCCAGGGAATAGTGACTTTCAGGGGAGAGTAAATTTTACGTGAATTTTCATCGGTGTTTGCAGCTAAGTGACAAAATAACTGTTAAGATTTCGTAATTTAAATACTTCTAAAATTAATTGGATTTCTTCCTAGCCATGCACAGGCAATTTGAAGTTTTCTCTATACCTTGGGCCTACACTATTCGAATCGTATCATTTAAGCTACCTAAGTATGTTTCGGCAACAGGAGACATGACTTATGTACAACTTTAATTGATTGTATACATTTTTGGCTACGTCTATCAGTGTCTATCTCTGAAATCAAATTTCGGCACTAAACGGTTTGTTTCCTTCCATGAATCCTTCTCTCAGGTGGTCTAATTTATAACTCTGACGAGCAGTTAATTGGCTTCATGGTTTGCTTCGTGCGGGAAGTCTGCGCTGTGTATAGTTTGTTCCTTGGGAGGCGTCCACAGCAGAGGGAGCATGGCTGGAAACGTATTTCCACATTTTCAAAATCTTATTTTATATACAACATTGATCTTAACCCCATAACAAAATAGAATTAAAAAAATAAAAATAAAATTGACCTTAACATTTGTGCAGTACTTAAGTCGTTTAATTAACAGCCTAGGTCTAATGTGTTTTTTGATCTCACAGTTCCTGTCAACCGGCCCTGCTGTCCCAGCCTTCTCCCCCCCCCCGCCTTAGACCTGAGAGACCATCTTCTTAGTCGGCCTCTTTATAACCTGACCGAAGCATCATCGAACTCAGTTCGATCCTTCAGATGGAATGCAGCATGTTCCTCCGAAACGTCGGTATCCACAATAAGAAAGACCACAATCTGAAATTTGTTCCTTCTTCCCATAGGATAAACTTAATTATCTTACTGATATCAATTTCAAATGCCGCTCTGAGATAAGGTCCTTATTTATTCACTATTACCCACTACTTCTCCCAGTCTCTCTCTAATTGCATAAAACGATTCATCTTAAATGTTGGTAAGTATCTACCAGAATGCACGGTGTCATCACGCTCTCTAGTTTAGTAGTAACGGTCTAGAATTTTGTTCAGGAGGTGCTCGATTCGAATCTCGGTGGAGATACCTTATATTCTGAGTGAGGTCTTCTTGTTTTCTTCTGTCCTTCCAGACAATTTTTGGGGATAATATCTCATTAGACAGCAATCGCTTAATTTCAAATCCATTTGAATTAATTATTCATCTGTTACACTACCACTGGACGCTATGCAGTATAGCAACTGTCAGCTTGTAAACGAATCGGCAATAAAAATTGAATTCCCCACCTCATCCAAAAGGCAATGATCTTCATAGTTACACACTTGAGCCCGCGCCATGGCTCAAGCAGTTAATCGCTGGCTTCCCACCGCGGCGGCCCGGGTTCGATCCCGGGTCTGGTTAATGGTATTTATGGTGGACAAAGTGGCGCTGGAGCGGGTTTTCTCCGAGTACTTCAGTTTCCTCTGCCAATCTTCATGCCACCAAAGTCTCCATCATCATAATCACCCGGAGCACGTACAGTAGGCCAATCAGTGGCCGCCGTGCCGAGTGGACCCAGCTGGACTCCACCCCACTAAGCGAATTAAAAGAATTAGACATTTGCGAACATCAAACCTTGTTTAAGTAACGTAACTTGCAAAGTGGGTGGTGGCAACTCTCGAGCAATGGAGTATAGGTGCAAGCCGTCACCTCACAGAAATGAGTGCTCCATTACTATCAAACGTTCCGCCTTCCACGGCCACCACTTGAATAAACCGAGCAAGCGTATGAAAACTTTCTAACGCTAGCAAAATGCAATCCCTTCAAGCCATGCAGTTTTAGGCGTCCAGTCTAATGTATGATAGGAAATACTTGTAGCATGATTCTGTTATGAGATATTGAGACATTTTGTATACGGTGTAACTGAAATGTGCGGACACACTCTGGCCCAGAGTTTCACATACCAAAACAAGAGAAGAGTTCATATCTGCGTATGGCCGGAAACATTTAATTTATGAGTTACCGCTGAAAGAGCATATTTACAGTAAGTGCTCAAATGACCTCCGTGAGATTCAATGCACCTCTGATCATTTGCTGCAGCAACCGTGCAAAGTTGCCGGGGCAGTTGCGGATAGTCTGACAGGCACCCACAGTGCAATGATAAGGGTCCTCTTCCTTGTCAACATGAGCTGCACACACACAAGGGGTTTTATGGTGTCCCCACAGGGAGAAATCCAGAGGATTCCAAGCCGGAGTGGAGCGTGGAGGCCATGCAATGGGTCCTCCTCTATCTATCTATCGGTCATGACAGAAGACATTTAGGGCACTTATCATAAATGTACTCTTTCAGCTGTAACTCACAAAATACATGTTTCCGAATGTATGTTGATGTGGTCATTTTTTTTTTTGGTATGTGTAACTCGTGCCCAAAATTTATCCGCACTTTTCAGTTACACCATGTATATAGGCCTATATGTCACGTATTGCATTGATTTGCAGCCTAACCAACCCCGGTAGACCTAAATCTTATAAAAAATCTACTTGTAGATTGATTGTATTTTAAAGATAAGTGGTACCAAAGCAAAGGTAATACAAAGGTAAGTAGATCCAACACGTGTATACGGAAAAGAGAGAATGAAGAAACATCTACTGGGACACGCTAAAATGAATATTACATTTCTGGGATGTGACAGCATTTGGTACCCGTCCACCAAGCACACAGTCTTTTTAAATACTTAAGCATCACACATCAGAACCTAAATTATCTTTGTAATTTCAAATGTAGCAGATGTTTCATAACTTGTACTCTTCTCCAAGTATAATCAAAATGATCAAGTCAAGGAGGATGAGATGGGCAGGGCATGTAGCACGAATGGAAGAGACGAGGAATACGTTTAGGATATTGATGGGAAAGCCAGAATGAAAGATACTACTGGGAAGACCAAGGCGTAGGTGGATGGACAATATTAAAATGGATCTTAGAGAGATAGGTTGGGATGATATGGATTGGATTGATCTGGCTTAGGATAGAGACCAGTGGATGGCTCTTGTGAACACGGTAATGAACCTTCGGTTTCCATAAAATGCTGGGAAGTTCTTAAGTGGCTGCACAATTGGCTACTTCTGAAGAAGGGCTTAGCTACATGAGTGAGTGAATGAATTAGTGAGTGAGCAGGTGTTTCGTAAATGATATGAATTACATTCTGCTTCCAAGTGCTATATTCCTGACTTGAGATAAAAACATATATTTACGTCTAAATTAGCTGCTCGGTCTAACAACTAGCGTTTCGAAGCGTTTCCAGCTACAGACAGAGTTCACAGGTTGCTGCTCACAATAAGATGTAGGGTTCAAACAGAAATCTAAGCATTTCAATCAGTAGGCTTCCCTTGGCCTGTCGCAAATTACTCTTCAGTCGCAGTTGATGGTTGGCCATGGGCACGGATGGAGAGAAATCTTCATTATTAGTAGCCGCTACCAAGCAACGACCAGTAAAGACAGAGCAAGTAGAGAAGACAGTGTGTTTTACTGATTTTTAGAGTGTAGAGATTAGTGAAAGTTTTGTCATTAAAATTACGTGTCCTAAGCTTTCAATAAATACAATAATCAGTTCATACCCCATGTCAAGTCACTAACACGTGACAATAGTAATTATTTTTTTCAGATAAAATTAATGGGGGTTCTTGCTGGATGTGAGGTTCTCACGGCGGTCGATGTGAAGAGCAGGGCATTTATTGTTGTGTATTTGTGCGGTTCGCAAAGAGTCCAACATTTCTTATAAAAGATAAAATAATTCCGTCCAGTGCGACTGGTGATGTTTTCTTATTTCAATTGTTCATGCCCTTAGAGACCATCATCAGAGGGACATCGATGCAGTTTGGTAACCACTATTTCTGTTCTGCTTCTCACCTGCTTCTTGCTGGTTTATTTTTTGCTCACTATTCTACCCTGATGATGGAGGCGGTATATTTTTCCTGATCGTCAGACTCTCTTCGAACTGCACAATTCAGAAGACTCTTCAAGTAAGAGTAAAGTTTAATTTCCTAGCTTCCAAGTTACGCTTAATCTCTTTCTGTGCTACTCTAATTTGTTTTTTAAACACATTGTTACTTTTTTTGTTATGTGAAGAAACATGGATTTGAGTTAGGCTTGGTGACAAGATGCGATTTCCTTAAGTCGCAGTTTCTCACAAGGCCTTTACTGATTTTAGACCATGTGATGTATTTGCCTGAAGGTTACATTTTTTACTGGTTAAGACCTTAATCGAGGAACAACATCTAACCAACTAACTTCATGGAAGCGGCCTCCGTAGTCTAGAGGTAACGTTCCCACGTCTAACTCGTGGTACGCGGGTTCAAACCCGGCGGAGGTCTTGGAATTTTTAAGGGCGGAAAAATTCAAGGAACAAGTCCTCCGGGAGGGACTTTAAGCCGTTGGTCCCGTGTCGTAGCTTTACGGCACGTAAAAGNTTTAATAACATCGGAATCTGAAACAGACGCTAAAGGTAAGAATTCGGAAGATGACAATAATAATAATAATGATAATAATAATAATAATAATAATAATAATAATAATAATAACTTCATGGAACTGAACCCTTCTTGAGAAGCTGCTAGTTGTGCAGCTATTCAAGAATTTCCCAACATTTTATGCAATTCAAAAGTTCATTACCCTGTTCACGAGAGCCCTCCACTAGTTCCTACCCTGAGGCATATCAGTCCAGTCCATATCACCCCGTCTTATCTCTGTAAGATCCATTTTAATATTATCCAGCTTCCTATGTCCTGGTCTTCCTAGTGGCCTCTCTCCTTCTGGCATTCCCACCAATATCCTATATGCATTCCTCTTCGCACCGCTCGGACTACAATTCCTGTCCCTCTCATCCTCCTTGACTTGGTCATTCTACTAGTAATTTTGCTTAGTGAAGAGTACAAGTTAAGAAGTTCTTCATTAAGGGGAACAACATAAATATGTTCAAATAGCCTTCTAAATAATAAATAAAAATTCAGCCCATACCTCACAGGGAACACGTTGCGTCACCACTAGAAAACGAACCGGTTAATGCTGCTTAGGGAAACAGTCGCTGTTTGCTCTGAGAACCATAGGGAGCACACAGATACGCTCTGTTGGCAGAATATAGAGTTTATATGTTACATCAGGTTATATGTAATGACCATCGGGCGTTAAAGGGTTAATTCTGAAAGAAATTTTGATTCTTGCTTTGTTTACACGCTTCAGACCATGCTGGCGCCTCTGAACCTCACTGGAAAGCAGCCGTTGACTTCAGCTACTCCTCTTGTTAGAAGCACACACACGCTGTGGTTGTTGCTTTGTTCGGGAACAAAAGGAAACATGAGTTAGTACAAATGATTTTGTGCTTTGGTTTTGGGATTTAGGTCCTTTTATATACATAAGAAAGAGATGTTTGATCAGGACGGGCTAATTTGGTAGAGTTTAGTTTATTTTGTCCCTCTTCCTCGAGTGACAGACCCCCAAAGATCAATGAGTACAGCAAATATAACTGGGAGCTTCTCTTCACCGCGTAGCAGTTCGAAACAAAGACAGTAGTTTGTCAATTTCAGTTAAGGGAAACCGGTCCTGTAGCAGGGTGCAATGGTGCAAAAACATAAATCATGAATCAGCTGTCCACAAGATTATCAGTTTATGTGCGGAGAATAGAGGTGGCCCTGTATTATTTGTAGTTCCGAGTAAAGTGGTCATTAAATCCATTCACCAATCCATACCCCGTCTAGAGTCACACCCCAAAATCGTGAAAATATTATTGTGTATTTAAAATTTCATTCCCATATTGACTGTATCATCCGTATTTATTCGACTAACAGGCTATTTTCCAGCATTACTTCGAAAATTAATTATGCGTATGTTAGGCTACTCAGGATTATAACTTAAAAGCTATTGTATAACGCATTTGTAAGGATAAACCTATCCTTTATTTTGTGGGTCATTTACGGTATTGTCGATAATACAAAGCTTACGACCGTTGAAGAGACTAAGCTGTCGTTGTAGCATAAGGTGAGATAGACATGATCTGCTTTGCAAAGCCTGGACTGACAGAGGATGTATACACATGTGTACACAGTGGAAATGCAAGAATTTTCAGTAACATGCTATACATGCAGTACGTTCTCTTATAGGAATTTCAAGCGTATTCATAAGAGGCAAACCCGTCTTCTCATCAGAGAGGATGTTTCGTAAGGACTATGGTCACAGAGGTTCAGATGAAAAAATCTATGGTCGTGACCCAAAGGGGCTTGACTCCAAGACCAATTGATAGGCCGTAACCTCCAGTCGTAAGGCAGCTCTGATTCTGACTTTGGCTCTGACTCTGACTCTGATATAATAACTAGACTTACCTTATTTTTACGTATTTCCTTAGTTCTTGGCTGTATTGTTTTCATTTTATATTAATTTCAATGTAGTTTTAATAACTTCACAGATCCTCTATTTAAACACTACGTGCCACTGTGTTGTAATTATTTTACTCGCGTCAATATAAATAGCGGTTAAGGATTAGCTTTGACTTTAAGAATACGACAAACAGAGTTACAAGCGAATGAGCCGTGGATCTAAATGAAATATTGGGATAATGAATGCAGATTAGCTCTGTCGGTTTCTACATAAAGAAAATCCTGGCCCACATTTCATTCCATTACACTTATATCCAGCCCTCTATCGTATATATATTTTTCTTCTTCTTGTTCCTTGCTCTGGTTTGTCAGCTAAGGTAGGTTACACCTGTTGCAGACGTCACACTTTATATCCATGGCCCAACATGCGTTTATATCTGCAAACAGACGGCGACACTCCTCTAAAGATAGTTGTGCTGAGTTGGCGGCGAAGACGGAAAGAATTCCACTTCATACTGAAAGAAATATTGTTTTTTTCTTGTGGCTACAGGCCGTACTTTTTGACCTGACCTCTGGGTTGCGTGCGAAAAGAAGTGAGAAGGCTGGCAAGAAGTAGCTTGGCAGTGGTTGCAGCTGTAATGTTGGAGTAAGGGAGAGTGATTCATTGTAACTAAGGTCCCATTTTAATCCATACCCATTTTACATTCTCGTTATCTCAGTTAGCGGACTCGACCAAATCCACTGAGCAATGCGCTGAGAGCGTCCAGGTCTAAAAACATGGACAGTAGCCATACACGCGTTTCACTGGCACAAACCACTGGTGGGGCCTCACATATGACTAGATGGTGCTGACATCTTTGAGTGTTCTAAATATTGGTTTCAGCACATAGCGCGTATAAATTAAAACTTACCTTAAATAGTATTTAAACACATCTTTATGAAAATAAATTATAATTTATAGAAAGATTATTTAATTGTAGAATAAACAGTAGGTACGCGGAAATACTACTGAAGAATACTGGTTTCTAGTATGTAACGCTGTGTAGTATAGAAGATCACAGAAGTACGTTCTGCTTCCAACTTCAGGACCGAAAAATGAGTCGAACAAGCAAGCAGTAAGCAGAGCGCTTGACATGTGGAATGAAGTGTAGAACAAAGTGGGGAGATGAAAGGTGCATACACAATTTTTGTCTGGAAACTTGAAGGGGATAAACTAATTGGAAGAAATATGCACGCAAATGGTTGGAAAGTGGCTTCTAAAGAAATGGGGCGCGAAGATTTACGTGGTAGTCTGGTTTCTTTTTTGAGTCAGGTTCGGGACCAATGTGGGCTTTTGTGAACACATTAATGAATCTTAGGGTTCCATGAACGGCAGGGGATTTCTTGTGTTTGAGGGGATTTTAATTTCTCAAGCACGATCCTTCTCAATGGAATTAGTTACGAGGTAGTCTTATAGGGAAGAATTCTTATCTGATAATCCGGTAGTTCGCAACGGATGTGAATAAATGCAGTAGATCCACGATTATACAAATACACACAGTCCTAAGCTTTGCAGACATGTAAGCCTACATATGGGGCATGCTATAACGAATTTGGTTGAGACAGTAAGCTACAAGCCGGAAGGTTGAGGGATTGATTCCATATGAGGTTACTGGATTTTTCAATTGTCCTAATCCTTCCAGCCCGCACAATGGCCCCGGAGTCAACTCAGCCTCTAACAGAAATGAGTAACAAAAATCTTCCTGTGGTTAAAGGGCGGCCGGCGCGTAAGGCTGACAACATCACCGCCATCTGTTAGCCCATTGTCTAGAAAATGTGGGAGCTTCGACGTCTCACGACCCTATGGGCCTCCACGGCCTGTTACAGGGATACCTTTAATTTTGCCTTATGGATCGGTGGGTGGTTCCCAATATTCCGGAGGAATAGACTGCCTCAACTTCGGAGGTGGTCTGAAGTTGGAGGCAATTAATTCCTTCGGAAAGCTGTGACTCACGTAACAGAATACATAATGTCCTAGTCCAAAACACTGTATAGCCTATGATTTTCAACAGCATCAAAAACCTGAAATCTTGGACAGCAAATTGGACAGGCATAGTCTTTAGTTTTCCAGTAATATGCACTCATGAAATAATAGGTCTGCCCGTAGGCTAACAATATATGCGTAGTCGAAGAGCTCTGTTTCCAGGGAACCGATACAAGTTCATAGAGTTTTTTTGGAGGAACTCATTTCTTCAATGCCGAAGAGTAAATAAAGCAGCAAGCTCTCTGTTTAATTCTTTGCTGTTTCCTTGCCTGGCTTACACTTCGACCCTGAAGATGATTGCAGTATGTTCCTTCGAAAAGTCTGTGAACCTAACAGCGCCATCCAGGAGATGATACAATTTATACTAGCCTCTGTGAGAACCTCAAGTCCAACAAACAAAAATCTGAACAAGCAGAATAGGCAGTGATGTATTATCAGGTGATAGAGTGACCATAGACGGGGTTTGCTTGGTAACTGAATTAATTTATGACTTACAGATTGTAACTACAAGCAACGCCAGCGCTATCGCTAATTCACAACCCAGAAGTTCACTACAACACGTACTAAAATTTCCTAGTCTGCTGTGTCTTCACCAGTCTCATTACTTGATAACTATTGCAACGGCGGAAGTTCCCCCTTACTCTGGGTTCCCAAACCTCCCCCGTGCCTCAGCTACCAGCTTCAACAGCAACAGATCACAAGGACTGAACCGCAGCAGTCCTCTATCTCACTCGCCAACAGACTCGCACCACTTCACTCAACTGAACTAACTCCACTGACTGTCTGCTTATAACGCCTCGATATTTACTGCATAGAAAACACCGTTCCAACAGGCGAGTGAGGTATCTAGAAGAACAAGGTCCAACAGGTTTTATATTGTTGCGTCACGCAGTTGTGGCACGGACCGCGTAGAGAACACCTCTTCCCAGTTAGTCACNACGTGGTTTGATGGTGCATATAAATGCATATTATGCCTGTTTTAGGAATAAGCATCATATTTTCGAAGATCTCTATTTATACTGCATATTTCCTTTTTAAAACGTTTATCATATAAATTTTTTAATTTTATGTTTAAATTTTCAATCATGGTCGTGTGTCTATAATTTTTCTTTTCCGTATTAGAATATGTTGCATATTTGACTCAACATTTCGTCATGATTCATGTTTCCGATGCAATATCCAGGACGGGACTTCCTCCGATTCCTGTACTCGTAACTTGCCTCATCCGCGTACCATCAAAGTGGTCGCAAAGAGATTAGTCGGAAGCGTTCACATGTAGCCGCTATCAACTTAATACTATTCAACCGATAAGGGACTTCACTTATTTATTTCCGAAGTCTCCATGAGGTTTCTGTGAGGTGGAAAGAAGTTTTCCCCGCTATCTTACGAGACAATAGGAGGCGACTAACTATGGAAAATCTAAAATATTTAGTAATTGTGAACTGCAACAGGAGAGAAGTTGAAATTTCGGAGAGCTAAATGTGAGTACCATTGGTTTTTTTTTTAAATTTGTAATGAAATATGTTGGCCTTGTTGCATGATTTGTATTTAAGTATAGCTTTTTATTGCAAATGGATCATTCAGTGATTTCATAAAATGAACTTAAATATTGATTTGTTGGTCTTAAAATAATATAAAATCAATTTTAATATTTGGTATAAATTTTTATGTGCATATTTTAGTGCATATTTCGGAAGTTTTTCATGCATAAATGCACACATATTCAAGGGATTATTATGGCATGAGAATCCGGTCCCTAGTCATAACTTAGCAACGGGTCTACATTCTACAGTATATAACACATAGAGTCTTCTGGAGCAGATTGCAGTGGCCGCGCGGTCTAAGGCACGAACCGTCTTCGCCCGCTCGAACACTGGGATCGTGTGTTGGAATCCCACTCGAGGCATGGATGTCTGTGTGCGTTTATTCTGTTTGTGTTGCCCTGTGTGTAGTTAGCGGGCTTGCGACGGGCTGATCCATCTTTCAAGGAGTTCTACCGTCTGTGTATTGATGAAGGTATAAAAGGTAAAGGTATCCATTTAACAGGCCGTGGAGGCCCATAGGGTTGTGAAATGTTGAGGCTCCCACATTTTCTAGACAATCGTATCACAGATGGCTGTGAGGTTGTCAGTCTTACGCTCAGGCCGCCTTTACCCTTAGGGATGTTCCTGGTACTCATTTCTGTTAGAGGCTAAATCGACCATAGGGCTATATTGCGGCTGGAAGGATTAGATAAATTGAAAAAAATCCAGTTAATCGGGATTCGATCCCGCGACCTTCTGACTTGTAGCATAGTGCCTCAAAGAACTAGCCTATGCTACTGCGTGCCCCTGTGTTTAGTTTAAGAAAATGAGAAAGGGCCAATGTCCAAAAGGGCTGTAGAGCTATAGACAGATAGTTTTGGAGCCTACATTGGTTTCTCCAATTAACTTTCATAAAAACAATGCGCGGATTCTTGGAACAAAACCATAACTGTATTTCTGAAAGCGGTAAGAAAAATAACATTTATGAACAGAGAGGAAGAGTGTTAGTAACGGAAGGAAGAAATCTCATTAAGCGGCAAGTAATCTTACAAGGAATTTGATGTTGTCAGCTAAATGAACGGACATCTGTGCTACTGATGCACAGTGACCAACAGTGTAGGGTCTCTGTGATACACGCATCGCTGTGGTCTATCTGACTGAAGTACGAGTCATCACGAAAGAAGACACTATGAGTTCAGGGTATCACCTAGCTCTGAAGTCAAGATTCATAACGCAACCGAATGCGTTTCCAGGTAACGGCTTGTAACAACTGTTATCAATATGACTTGAACATTTCACGCTGAATAGAGCCAGGATAGCTCAGTCGGTATAGCAACGGGATACTGGCTGGATGACTAGGTTTTCAAATCCAGACATGAACGAGAAATTTTTCTCTATTCCACAATATCCAGACTGGTTCTGGGGCCCACCCAGCCTCCCATACAAGGGGTGTCGGGGGTAAAGCGGCCAATGCGTGAAGCTGACGGTTCAACTCCATCTAATTCAGAGGTGAAGTACGGCTATATTTCCACTCCTCCATATGTCCTCGTAGCTTTGTGGTTAATTGATTAAACAGAGGAACAAATTTAGCTCCTATTCAGACATTCATTCTTCAGCCAAACTTGGCCATTTTTTAAAAATAAATTGATAGGCTGGCGTGCGCGTTATAAGCACGTAAATTACAATAGACCCTAAATTACTACTCAGCGACTGTATCAAATTTGTTACATAATCCAGTTTTAATTAACGAATGAAATTATAGCTCTAATTTGGTTATCTGGTACTCTAAACATGCTGGTCAATCGAAAATATTGTAGCATGTAGACTCGTTGCTAAGTAACGACTCTGTAAACAAGGGCCGTTGCTAGGTAATGGCCGCAAGTAATTCCTAACACGCACCAATGGATAGGCCAAACTGGCATCTGTGTTCTCTACGCAGTCCGTACAACAGCTGCGTGAGGCAACAGCAGGGGAAATGTTGAGAGAAGTGTTTTCTGTACGGTCCGTGCCGATGTGTTATTAGCAGGACAAGTCTAAATTTAGTTAATTTTAGTAACGTACCGCCGAAGCGAGTACTTTTAATGGATAATCCCCTGTGGAGGGGTGTTCGAATACCTCCACCATAGTCATGCGAGTCGCAAGAGGCGACGAAAAGGGAACTTAGTGCCTCAGGGTAAAACTAGGCCACACTGTTCCTGGGGGATATAAATACGGGGACTTACACTCCAGGTTGGGTGGTCTCGAATCTGAGAATGTAAAATATGTACACTGATCCTGCGGGACTTGAACCTGAGAATGGCTGAGCTGCAGAGAACCAGCAGCAATTGGCAGACCCGTCCTCTCGTCAGAGAGAGCGCCCTACATCAAGAAACCCTTAACTCTCTGACAGTAATAAAAATCTGGTCGTAAGCCCAACATGGGTGCTTTATACCAAGACAGACTGGCTGACTGACCGTCGGTCGTAACATAACTTTGAATCTGATTTTGACTTTAGTTAGTTGTGAGATAGTCGGCGGCCACGAAAGCTGAGGAAGCCACGGCGTTGAAAGCCGTTACCAGGCAATAACCAGTGAAGACACAACAGACTGAGAAAACATAGTGCATGCTGCGGTGAATTGTAAAATGTGGAAATAGCTATAGCGCTATAGTTACGTGTAATTACGTGTTTTGTGTATAGGCCTAAATCTGCAATAAATTCAATTAAATGCAAACCCAGTCTATAGTCACTCCATAAAATCGTGACAATATGATACCCACAAATTTTATGCTAAGACTCTACGATAATATAATTCTGTTGTTTGTAAAATATTTGTTAGCTATTAAAAGTTTGAAATAGGAATGTTGTTGAGGATATTGATCACGATAATGTAAGAAGAAATGAGGCTTGAAGGCTGTGTGCGTCCTGATGGGCTTTGGGGCTCACTCAGCCCCCTATAAAATGGGTAGGTCCTATCGGGAGTAACGCGGCTGATCGTGAAGTTGACTTGTCACCTCAGTCTGAAGCCGAAGTTGGGAATGCGTGGAGAAATAGGCTATACCTCAACGCCCCCATTTGTCAGCTTAACCAAGCACAGTGACAAATGTATTTTTCGCTTTTATAGACCTAGGACATTTTTTTATTATTTATTGGCTGCTACAGGATGTAAGCAAAATGTTACAAAGACTAGTTCGCTTGAACTAACAATTTGTTTTAATTTGACACTAAGTTACTAAGATTATATGAAATTAAGTTCGCCCATCGTGCCCTTAGCTGTCGGACTGCTTGGGTAGTTCGTTTGGTGTGTTTGAGTCGCCTGGTTAGGTTTCCCACATTTAGGAGCCTGGACGTGTTGTAGAAGTCGGTTTTCGTGTGAGGTGGCGTATCTTGCAATGGATGCGACTGTTTCGACACCGAGGTCTCGATGGAGGTCCCTGTTGCGTACATGCCAGGGCGCATCTGCTATGCGTCTTAGTACTTTGTTCTGGTACCGTTGGATTACTTCGATGTTGCATTGGACGCCATGTGTGCAGACTGGTGGCAGCATTTGTTTATACAGGAGCAGCTTGTTGTACATGACGTCCGATCAGCCAGTACATTTTCCGCAATTTGATTTGCAGTTCCTCTTGCTTCTTCTTGATATGCTCCTTCCATCGGAGTTTGGCGTCAAGTGCCATTCCGAGGTACTTTGCTGTGTTGGCACGTGGTATTCTTACTCCATTTAGTGAGACTGATCGCTGATTAATGTTTTGGTTGGTGAAGTTGATGTACGTAGATTTGGTTTCATTGAAGTTGATACGCCATTACGTGTCCAGGTGGCGATATTATCAGCTGCTCGTTGCAGATTTGTCGTTGATTCCTCGATTGTGTTTCCTGTCGCCATCACTGCGGTGTCGTCCGCAAATGTGGCAGTCGTGCAGTTCGGCGTTTGTGATGCGTCATTGATATAAAGTAAAACGCTTCCCTGGGGTACACCGGCTCGGATTTCTTTAATTCTGATTGCGTATCTTCGTGTTTGATGCGTAATTTTTGCTCCTTAAGGTATGATTTGAGGCGTTGATAGTACGAATCAGGAAGAATCAATTTTAGTTTATGTATCAGGCTGTGGTGCCATACTCGATCAAATGCTTGTGCTATGTCCAGAAATACTGTCGAGCATACTTTTTTATCTTCAAGAGATTTTTCTATGACATCGGTTATTCTGTGCACTTGGTCAATAGTTGAGTGCTTACTGCGAAACCCAAATTGGTGAGATGGGACAAGTTGGTATTTTTCGATGATTGGTTTGAGATGTTTCAGGATCAGTTTTTCAAACAGCTTCGACTTAATCGGTAACAGTACAATTGGCCGATATGATTCTACTTCAGTGTGGTTTTTGCCAGGTTTTCTTATCATAATTATTTCTGACACTTTCCAAGATCCTGGTACGTGCCTTAGTGTGATTGAGGCATTGATTAGTGTGGTTAGTTTTACTAAGACTTTTCTTTGAAATTTTTTAATTATTGTACCTGTGATATATCGAAGCCAGGTCCTTTCTTCGGGTTGAGGTTTGTACGAATTTCTTCAGCTACTTCTTTTGGTGTGACTTGCGGGATTTCGTCCTCATAGTCGTTTGGGTCGAGTTCAGGCAGTTCATCTGGTCCTGGGTTAGGCAGGACCTACTTTCGAGGTGTTATTGCGGGCCCACTGTCCATCAGGTTACCGGATTGGGGTTACCTGTGTGATAGGGTGTTTGAGGTACTACGCTGCTTTCCACAGAGAGTATTCCGTGCTATGATCTGCGGTCAGGTCGGTAAGAAATTTGCTAGTGCTCTGATCTCTTTCGTTATTTATTGCGCAATCCTGTTTAGGTTGCTTTTATCCTATGGCGCCCGTGTTTGATGCCAGCGCCTTCTTAGTTTTCGTTTTTCAGCAATCACGTCCCTGAGCTCTTTATGGTAGTTCAGTCCCTTGAGCTTTCTTTTCATGGTG
The DNA here is from genome assembly GCF_002891405.2 of Cryptotermes secundus. NCBI lineage: Eukaryota > Metazoa > Arthropoda > Insecta > Blattodea > Kalotermitidae > Cryptotermes > Cryptotermes secundus. Next base: position 1,152,215 of record NW_019729903.1, on the reverse strand, counting down.
GGTGTGCTTTCCAAGCTGCGTCCTGGATGGCAATGGTAAAGTTTTTCCACTTCGTCTTCTAATTGGTGAATTGTTTTGAGTGGAGCCCTCAAGTTAATATTGTTTTCCAGAAGGAAGTTAAAGGACTCCCAGTCTGTGCCCTTGTTTATCAGGACGGGGTTCTGGTCTTTTGTTATAATAAGTTCACTGATTGTTAGCAGAATTGGTGAGTGGTCAGAACTCAGATCATATCCCTCATCAATTCTGATGTAGTTTGCTGAGACGTTTTTGTTGACAAAAAAGTCAATCAGATCAGGCGTCTAGTTCGGTTCGGTTGGCCAGTATGTGGGCTTTCCAGTAGATACGAACTCACACCCGTAGTCCATGGCGGCTTGGTACAGTTGGCGCCCTTTTGGTGTGGTTAGTCTAGATGCCCACTGTGTATGTTTCGCGTTGAAATCACCTCCAATGACGAATCAACCATTTAGTTTCCGGAAGAGTTCTAGGTACTGGTTTGCCTAAATATTATAACGCGGCGGGCAGTATATTGCACTTACAGTGCGTGTTTGTTTTGTTCTCGCTATTGTTACAGATGTAGCTTGGATATCGCTGGTAGCGCACTTTTCTTCTTCGTAGTGTTTTATATTGTCTCGAATTATAATGGCACTTCCACCGCGAGCCGTATTAGCAGGGTGAGTGATATGATATGATTTAGAAACTTAATGTGAGATTCTCTAGTGAAATGGGTTTCGGATATCAGACAAATATCTATGTTCTCGGTGCTTAGGATTGCTTTCAGCTCGTCTTTATGTTACAGCAGTCTATTCGCATTCCATTCCATAATGAGTAGGGAGTTAGGCATTGGTGATGTTAGCTTCGAGCCTGTCGAGTCGCTGCATGATTTGCTGCAACATCGTTTCTATCGAGTTTTGTTTTTTCCCCGCTGTTACCTGGCTATATGTCCGTCGGGTTGGGTTTGGCGCTGTTGATTTGTTAATGTTAGTTGCTTGGTGTGGCGACTCATTTGATTGTGATAGTGTGGTCCTCTTGTTTACCTGTCATGTTGGGCCCTCAGGATGCGCTTGGCTCTTGGCAGAGTTATTTCTGAATTTGAGGAGGTCTTTGTACACTTTGCAACCACGGTAATATGCAGGATGGTTCTCTCCTCAGTGCTCGCATCCCTAGGACATGTGATAGGAAAAGTGACTTGCTAAACTGAGCTGCTGGCACAAGTTGGGCGATTTTAGTGCAACGTGAAGAAGGGTCGTGTGTGTGGCAAGCAGTCCGCAAGTGGCCCGTCGTGACCTTTGTGCTGGATGAGCCAACATTCACATTTCGTCCCACATCTGCTTGATGCTCTTGAAGATGAGAAACTAACGGCACCGCCGGTACAACTGGACAGCTCTAAGCACATTTTTGTCGGCACGAAGAGAATGACACCTACTGAAAGCGTCTCATATATTTTTTTGGTGAAGAAATTATATCAATATTATTATTATTGTTATTATTCTACGAAATTATTAGTACGAGTCCCGCTAGGGGCAAGATTTTTCTCCTCACTACGACGTCCAGACCGGTTTTAGAGCTCACCCAGCTTCCTATGAAATGGGCGCCGGAGATTCTTTCCCCTGAGTTAAAGCGACCGGAGTGTCAAGCTGACCGCTCACCTCCAACTACTGTCGAGGTCAAGAATACGTGGATATAGATATGTGTACTCCCCCATTCGCCTTCATGGCGTAGTGCTTAATTAGTCAAGCATAGGGAGATATTTAATTTTTTCTACATTTTATTGTCTGTTTTCGCTTTTAGTATATGTATTGTTTTATTTTTGCTTCTTAAGATGACTTTGTATCAGTGTCAGTATTTTTCCGTCATCTCGTGTAACATGAAAATATGTTAACGATTCAATTAGCAGTTATACAAGACTAAAGATGGCTATGTACCTTACTTACTTAAGTACTTACATTTTTTTTATTGCTAGTGGGGTGGGACTAAGTCCCTTGTACTGCGGCCACTTCTGGCCTATTGTACCAGCCCCAGATGATAGGTGAGGGTGATTGTGGAGCAATTGGTGGAATGAAGATTGACAGGGGAAACCGAAGTACTCGGAGAAAACCTGCCCCAGCGCCACTTTGTCTACCACAAATCCCACTTGACCAGACCCGGGATCGAAACAGGGCCGCCGCGATGGGAAGTCAGCGACTAACCGCATGAACTATGGCGCGGCCCTACGTACTTACTTACTCATAGAGCTGAGCCCTTCTTGAGAAGCCCCCAATTGTGCAGCTGCTCAAGAACTTCACAATATTTTACGGAACCCGAGGTTCATAACCGTGTTCACAAGAGCCGTCCAATGATCCCTATCCTGAGCGAGATCAATCCAATCCATACCATTCCATCCTATCTCTCTCAGTTACATTTTAATATTGTCCACCACGATGGTTATGTGACTACTCGAATAAAGTCAGTGCATTTCGGATGTTCTGAAGATCACACAGAATTTTTGCCTGGAATCTGAAAGAAAGGTCTGAAATTCTAAAAGCGGTGACTATGAAGAGAACTAGGCAATATTTTCAGGGATTTGATGCTGTGCAGTCTGGTAGTACTTTACTAATATTCCTCGGAAACATGGGTAAATTACCAGGTTCTGCGGCCTCCCATCAGATCAACATGGGCCCACAGCATATGTCAGTTCTCTCGTGTGAGGTATTCCTTCTGTTTGTGAAAGATAAACTATTTTGCGGGCTTGACGGCCGAGGAGTCAGGGTTCAATTCCCGGCATTGGAAAAAAAAATCCTTTCCACCTCAACGTCCAGACAGCCTCTGGGATTCACTCAGCCTCCTATCAAATGGATACCGGGGGGGGGGGGGTTGAATAGGAGGTAAAGAGGCAAAGGTTTAAGCTGACCACTATCTGTGATTTAATGCCGAGGTTAAGAATGGTGGAGCTTTGCCTCCACTCACCAATGCGCCTTCATGGTGTGATGTTTAATTAGGCTTAAGAATAAAGTCACCTATCTACAGTGTCGCTGTATTTTCTTTACAGTTTCTTATATGTTCAGTCTTCTTCCATTAGGTCTAATATTATTGACCAATCTAAGCAAAGATGATTGTGATTTATAGCTGTTTCTCCTCTCCTCTCCCTTCTTCACGGCTGCCTTGACGCAATGTACCTCAACGGTTATGGCACGAAAGCTACTAGGCGTATGACACAAAGCTGCATATAAATTCTGCAATCTCCGAGCAATATGTTTCACATCTGGTATGACATGTCATAAGTCAACATAACCTCAAATTCCTGATTCCGCGTAAAGTACCTCGTGGAATCATTACACAGGCCTGTGAAATTAACAGGAGAGGAGGTGTTTACGCCTGAATCCATGCCTGATGAGACGATTCATTGTTTTCCCTCCCACACATCTTAGACACCAATTTCATTGGAGGAAAATAAGAGCCAACCACAAACGTAGCCACGCCTAAAGACACCGTGATTGGCAGAAATATTAATGAACCGAAGCGGTAATGGCTGGTTAGACGTCCAGCCGGGAGCACTGTACCATGCAACTGTAAGCGATNGAGATAGTCTTCTTTGGGGGGGGGGGGTAGAAAGAAAAAGGGGAACTTTGAGGCCATTTTCTTCTCTGTTTATTGCTTTTATTAAGGACAGGATATTTTTGCTGTACCCTGGAAGGAAAAAGAGGGAGGTGTTACGCTAGATGTGGACGGGGTGTTTCTTCGTGACGTGTCTCGTCCGCCGCAGCTGATTGGAAGGGCAGTCACTGCTGATATTGACAGCATATAGGACGTGTACAGCTGCACCGAAGCGAAGTTACTTGGTGCTTTGTATAATTTTGTTTTCGTTAAGGAAAAATAAAATAAACAAAATTTTTTATTTTACTAGGTACATGTTCGTAAATAATAATCAAGTAAGGTGTATTTACGAAAAACAGTTTTACATCTCAGCGCCCCTTCTGTCTTGACTTTTCTTTTAATCATGTGTTCGATGTGATTACGGTTTTAATATGCAAAATATCGCAGTGTGGTGATTTCTCGCAATTGTGGGGCAATTTCCCTGAAGGATACTCCGTAATGAGGCTGGATCTAACTGGGAAATTGGTGAGACATTTAGACCAGAAGTGAATCAACAGGATACTGATAAAATATTCAGAGTCCTGTGCTCCCAACTGAAGCTACAGAAATGGATACTGGTGAGTAAAACTCTTATTTATGTTACTATTTATTTATTTTTATTGTCGTGGTGTTAGTAAAATTGTCCCTGTGTTTAATTAATTAATCACTACGCTATAATGGCGTGTGGGAGAGTGAATGTATTTTTTTCCCCCTTGGCGCTACAGCCCAAATTTGGGCCTTGCCTGCCTCCATGGAAATCTCCTTTTCACTTCGGTTTACTAGATCTTAGACATTCGGAAGCATTCCTTGGGCTGGTGATCAACTCGTCGCAAGACCTCTTACTTACTTGCTTACTCATGGAGCTGAGCCCTTCTGGAGGAGCCGCCAATTCTGCAGCTACTCAAGAATTTCCCAGCATTTTATGGAACCCGAATGTTCATCACCGTGTTCGCAAGAGCCCTCCACTGGTCCCTATCCTGAGCCAGATCTATCCAATTCATACCATGCCT
>NW_019729903.1:1142625-1144507 GCF_002891405.2 Cryptotermes secundus | reverse complement strand
CTCCTGCTGATGCGATGCCACCTCCATCCCATCTGACCTCCTGTACTCCCACTAAATCTAACTTATATTTTAAGATTTCTTCTGCCACTGCCCTGAGCAAACCTGCCCTATACAAACTTCGTACATTCCAAGTGCCAAATCTCATATCAATCTTCATTAGCTTAGTTCTTTTATCCAAGGAATCCGTCCAGGTCCGAGTCTTCGTGTTTGTTTTCTTAATATAATGGTTTTTTACGGTGAGGAGTTGTTAGCCCCACGCCCAACTCCCAAGCTGGAGGCCACCCCTTGTCGGCTGTCCGCGACTGCTTATTCAATATATTCACAGCTTCCCTCAAAAACTGGATGGTGTCTTCTCCATCCGCAACCTGAGGACGCGCCATGTGTGGTGACAGGGACCCATCTAACATGGCGTCGCAAGTCCTCTACAGTACACAAACACAGAAAAACGCACATACACACACAAACACCAAACATCCATGTCCTGAGTCTGATTCGAACCTACGACCACGGCTTCCGAGCGAGCGAAGACAGTATATGCTTAGACCGCTCGGCTACCGTGGCCGACGAGTGGATGTATAGATCCACGTACTTTTAATCTTCCCACTTGTTGGAAATGAGTGGTCAGTTTCATGCCCCGGCCGCTTTACCCGATTGTATGTGCCTCCGGTACCCTTTAGACCGGAGGCTTGATGGGCCCCAGATCCGGTCTGGACAAAGTGCAGAAAATTCTTGACTGTACCGGGACTCGAACTCCTGCCCCTCGACCATCCAGTCCGTAGTCAGTCGCTATACCGGCTGCGCTATCCCGGTTCCTGTTGTGGTATTAGTAAGCATTCATAATGCAAAGCTGTAGAGTACTGACATTGATGAACTCAAAGCAGATCCTTTATTTGAAGTGTAATTTGCACATCTGCTCTCAAATTATAAAGGCTGCAGTTCATATTTGAGGTAACAAGAGATTTCTGCGAATTAAAAGTATTTTCATATTTATGAGTGTGATTATAGAAAGGGTTTACATTGATGAATTGATTTATTTACAGCTTTAACAAATATGGCTTGATTCACAAAACATCACAGCACTCGCTAAACATTTTCCAACCTGTTATGTCTTCAACAGCCATTACCTGCCAACGGCTTCTAACAGTGAAGGTACTTCAGCTTCACACTCTCAAGCTTTCTTTTCACAGACTTCCGTTAGCCTGGTCCCTTCCTTGTAATATTTCTGCACGGACCACATAAAACACCCAACTCTTATATTGTCGAGTTCGTGTGCAGTGCAGCGGGAAGGTGTTTACCGAGTCGTTGTCCAGAAACGACCAACGCGGTCGTTGCACAGCAACGACTCTATACGCTACAGTATTAAGTAAAACCTACAGGTTTCTCAAAATTATAGCTTGAAAATAATAACACCCGTACCATGACGTTAATTCAGTTCAGTCAGTTGCGTGCTAAATCTACAGCTCAAGCAAGCACCAAGTACAAACTGAGCACGACTGAAGGAGACAACCATACAAAAAGTACAAAAAAAGGCAGGCTTTATATCTGAGTAATAATGATGGTAATAAATTTTAATAATAGTAAAAATCAAAGTTATAATTTACGAGGTAATAATAATAATAATAATAATAATACTGTACAAAAAGAAGCAGGGAAGAAATTAAAATATAAAAATTTAAGCATCGAAATTCAGCGAATGTGGAACATGAAATATTTTGTGATACCAGTAATTATTGGAGCCACGGGTACAGTTACGAGAGGGTTGATAAAATTTTTGGAACTAATTCCTGGTAAGCACTCCATAGATTCGCTGCAAAAGACAGCTATCCTAGGAACATCACACATACTACGGAAAGTGCTACAGTGCGAAGCTTGAAGCCTGAGT
>NW_019729903.1:1122308-1142160 GCF_002891405.2 Cryptotermes secundus | reverse complement strand
AGCCTAATAGATTTATGATAACAACTGTAGCAATACGTTGTTAGTAAGAGAATAAGTGAATAGTTTATTTAAGACTATTTAGACATGATGAATAGACAGGGTATAGACCTATGCTTATAGGCTGAAGTCTGACAACACAGAAGACCTATTTTATTTTATTTTATTTTTGAATTTAGACATTCCCTCAAAGTCAGAGCACTGACTGTTAAGTAGTATTGACTGCTGCAGTTTAGAAGAAAACCGTTTTCTACACGTGGCAAAAATACGGTGCAAAATGGCTGGGAAAGGATATTCCTAGAGACTATAGGCTATTGCAGTTACTGAACTGAGGTGTTCTAAAAATAATTCAACCAAAAACAAAAACTGGAAACTGTAACGAGTCGTAGTAGACGTTGTTTTGTTTGTCTAATGTGCATCATATAGACCTTAGTTTTGTTTTTGCTAATGACAATGCAATTCATGTTACGGATTAGACATAAGAAAATAAAATGCAATGCAATTCCCACGCAGAGAAGAGGAAAAGACTGAAAACAGTGTTAAGCCCCATCTTTATATAAGTTACTATCGTGTCCAGGAGTAGGTGGAGCCCCTAGCGGATTCAGAGAGAACAGTCCGTGTAGCGACGAAACACGGGATGAATGGCCGTGAAATTGAGGTCCGGTTCTTGGGAGGAACAGGAGACATTTTATATTCTCTACAGCTGCAGACCGGTTCTGAGGTCCACACATTCCCTTGTAAAGTGATACAGGGGGTAAAGCTGGCAGGACGTGAATCTCAGCATTCATCTTCATGTAGTACCGAGGTTAAGAATATGTGAACCTATATCTACATTCCTAGGTCTCAAAGTTATGGTCCCTCGACCTAACTCATTGTTAATTTAACTGAGGTAGAAAAAAAGGCAAAGCTATTCCTGTCGCAGGCCGTGGAGGTCCGTAGTGTTCTGAGACGTCGAGGTCCTCACATTTTCTAGACAATCGTCTTATAAATTCAAATTCCTTCCTCTATTGTAGATACATTTGGCCTGACAGCTGCGTTACTGTCAACATGGTTGTTGTTGAATTTGGTTTGATAGTTGCATTAATGTCAAGAGGAGTGCTGTCGGATTTGGCCTGATAGCCGCGTTGTTATTGAACTAAATATGGGCTTAGAGATGCACTGCGGTCAACGTGTACAACTAACTTACGATCATATTCAGAATTCTATCATATCTGCCAATTTAATTTCTAGTAGATTTTGCCCCATTAAACTAGAAGAGAATTTATTTTTTTTTCCTTGGCACTACAGTCCCAGTGGGTCTAGGCCTACCTCCATGAACTTCTCCGTTCACGAATTTAATATTACGTTACGGAAATATAGACGTAATACTAATTACACCTGGAAGACATATGAGTGTGGAGGTATAGCTTCATCATTCTTAGCCTCGGCAATAAAAGCGACATGAGTGGCCAGCTTCACGCCCCCCGACGCTTTACCCTCTCAGTACATGTTGTATACGGGTCTATATGGATCCCAGAGCCAGTCTGGGCGCCATCTAGGTCTAAGACGCGTCCCTACGTTATAACATATTGTACGTCGTTATCGGTTAATATAAAATTTCAATTGATATTGTCGCGTGTTTTCTAGGCAACGCGACAAGAAACTGTGTGGGTTTCGGGTTTGAACGAATACCTTTATTGGACAGTCACTTTTACACTCACACTGACAGTTGTTCTCCACGTCCTTTCTTCTTCAGTGTTACAACACTTCTGCTCCGCTATCTTGGTGAAGTGTCTTCTGCTCGGAGCTCAACACTTCTTGGTCCCTTGTCGGATAAGATCTCTTCTGTTCTAAGGTCAAATACAAACTGCTCTAGTCTCTGGCTGACATTGGACTGTTATAACTTGCCCTCGGACTAAATAGGGAATACCTTGTGGAAGGGTTAACCTCGCCGTCTGCTATGCAAAACGCTGCTTCAAACTACTCCTTGCTTGTATATTGCCAGCCGTTGTATAGCAATGGATGCGTTCCGATTCCTAGGCATTGTAGCGGGAACGCTGTTCGTTGCGTAGGAAATGAACCCTGAGTTCCTCAACCATTCCGGCCTTCTGGCGACACGCCACAATATTAACGTAAGTGTCAGAACACTTCCGTAGCTCGTTGCAAGGCCTCTACCTGTACATAAACACAGAAAAACGCACACACATACTAAACATCCATACAATGAGTGGGATTCGAACCCACGATCCCGGTTTCCAAGCGACCGAAGACAGTACATGCCTTAGGCCGCTCGGCTACCGTGACCGGCGGGCTGACGACCTTGCTCTGTAAAAATTTATAGTTGTGAAATCCGAGGTAGTGAAAAACGGATTGTCTAATTATCAGGAAGGGACAAATCTGGCAGCACCTTCTAAGGAACGTTATTGCCCAAAAAAGGCAGTTTGTCAATGATGATGATGATGATGATGATGATGATGATGATGATGATGATGATGATGATGATGATGATGATGATAGAAAGAAGCAGAAGCAGCCTCTCATCACCCGGAATCTTGTGCCCTGCCTCTGTCAATGTAACATTATAGGCCTAGTCCTATAGGTCTATTGGAAGGAACAAGGTTTCAAATAAAAACATACGCAATAGTGTATAGACTAGGTCCAGCCCAATTCATGTACTTCTAATTATAAGAAGACTGGACGCTGGGTTCGAATCACATTCAAAATTCGAATGCAATACTTATGCTTCATTTTAACCGTTGTGGCTACCGTAAATATGCCCTATTGGCAAGAGTAAGCAGCATATTTCATACTGTGACATGAAGCTTGAAAGCAGGACTAGTTTCCTGATAGGCAACGGCTCGGTAAAGAGTTTACAGCAGAAAATAACATGCACGAAACTCTAGAAGAACCCGTTCCTAAGTAACGGATCGGCGAATGCATTGTTGGAAATGGTGTTTTACATTCGGTCCGTGGAAAGTGGTTAATTGAGAGAATCTCTTGAGATTGCAGTTGAATGATTGAGAAGAGATTGCAAGAAAGTAATTAGACTGTGAAGAGAAGACTTGATGCGTCCTGCAGTTACAGCGAAACTGGTATAAATACAGCGTTGAAATCCGTTGCCAGGATACGACTAGTGAGCACTTATAATCCTAGTATGTGTGTGTGTGTGTGTAACGATGAATTGTAAAGTGTGTAATCAGCGGTAGTGCTGTAATTGCCTCTAGTTCCGAGTTGTGTGTTTAAGATGTCAATAAATCCAATCCAAAACCTGTCTATACTTACAACCCCTAAACACGTGACAATACATCATTTTGTATGTTCTGTACTTGGTCCGCTGCAGAAAACAGAAAATTAAATTTGTAGGTTTATTATTACTTTCCTTTACAAACCCGTGTAGGGGCTGCGTCGAATAACTCCACCGTAGCCCTGCGAGTCGTAGGAGGCAACGAAAAGGGAACCCAGTGCCTGGGGGTATAACTGGGCCCCCTTGTTCCTGGGGTCATAAATATGAGGACCTGGCCCTTCAGGCTGGGGGAGGCTGGAATCTGAGACAGTAAAATGTGGTCATGCGTCCCGCTCGACTCGAACCTGAGAGTGACTGCGCTGGCGAGACCCAGCAGCAATTGTAAAAGACACACCTTCTTGTCATAGAGGATTATACATAAGGAGTATAACAGAAAGTGTTCAGTTGGGAAAAAATTACTGGTCGTGAGTCTCAAAAGACTTGTCGTCAAGACGAACTGATGGGGGGTGAACCGCCAGTTGTAAAGTAGCTCTGACACTGACTCTGATTGTGACTTTGACTCTGACTCTGACTTTTCTTGTCAGTATCAAAATAAACTTCTGTGCAGTAATTTATATTTTAAGAAAGAAAAACAGTGGGATTAGATGAATGAAATGCTAGCCTATGTAGGCCTATATTCTGTTCGTGTGCTAAACGAGCCGGGAATTAGACTGGGCCCTGCTGAACGTTATAGTGTGTTTCTGCTACTCAGCCAGTCTAATTGTTTAAGGTACAGTGGTTGTTGTAGATACACCCACCATCTGCTTTAAGATTTCAAAATTCGCAATTTTGCTCCCTCCCTCTCACAGTGTCAAGAGCCCCAGTGTTTCATATACTTCTGAGAACATAAAGAAGCAGAACCCCCTACTCGAGAGTCACAAGGAGGCACACGTTCGACCCCCGTCAAGAGAAATAATAAGAAAGTCACGAGACTATTTGGCTTATAAATTCCAATAAAATCTTAACAAACCAATTACAAATATTTTAATGTATTGAACAGCAGCTGTAGTTGTAAAAACTTTAGATTTTTTACCCAATTGTATATTATTTGTATATATTTTAACGTTCAGAATATATATTGTAATAGTAACTTCCAACTGTACTTATGTACGAGTAAAGGTGTCGCTCTGATGATGGTCTGTGGAGACCGAAACATGTAAGGGCATAAATAACTGAAATAAGAAAAAAATCTTTCACCAGTCACACTAGACGAACTGTTTAACTTTTCATGAGAAAGAAGCTATTTATATAAAGAACTTTAACCGGCTGGTCTTTTTAATGAAGGCCTTATATATGAAGTTTGGTCCTTCATCATAAGGTGTCAGTTACATATGTCCAGAGTGTCAGGAAACAAGGGAGCCCTGCAGTGACAGGATAAGGGGGAAATTAGAATTTCAAGTATGTAGTTCTGACGATGTTATATAGAACTCGAGATTATTGGTTTTTAGTCTTCTTCGATCACCCAGTATTCTAAAGAACACAGTGTTTCGGAAACTGAATCTGTTTGTGTCCTCAGGTGACGTTTTGGGAAAACACTCCCTTGGATCCTTTAGAAAGAGTTAACCTCAAATCACTGTAGAATATATCTCGAAAGAAATGTGTTATAAAAGACAACTTGCAAATAGACTGATAATTAGATTCTAAGGCGTATGTAATACTCGGTTTTACTGGACCCATCGATTAAGGTTACCTTTTTCTAACGGATCCACCAGAGTATGTGTCTCCCACCCCCTCAATTGGGGATGGAAACAGACCCAGTTTCCGAAACATTGTGTTCTTTAGACTACCGGGCGATGGACAGAGTCCAAAAACACAGTAATTCCGAGCTTGATGAGAAGCTGTATAGTTCCAGACAAATAAGGTAGGAGGGGGCATGTAGCATAAGGGAGGGATGCATAGGGCTGTAACATTTTGTTCTGAAAAGATGAAACATTGTCCGTTAGCCAGCAGCAAATTGCTGTTCTGATCTACCCAGACCAGTCCCTCCTCTCGTCCAAGAGCAGTCTCCGTTATGGTCATGGGTCCCGACTGGGCCCCGAAATCAAGAATGACTGTGCTGCCGAAGTCCAGCAGCAAACTACTGCTCTGAAGGAAATAAATTACTTTTAACAAGTGCTAGGCTTAGCTGGAACTACACTATTAAAATGTATTTTAAGTAAATAGTGTAGTCCCAAGTTATGATGACGAAGAGTGGTTTCATCTGGCTCACGTATGGCCCAGTTACGGGCTCTTGTGAACACGGTAATACCACGTACATCTTCTGCTTAATATAAAGTGCAAGATAGTTATTGACTAGCTGAGTGACTGTTAGTTCCTGAAACATGACTCTGTTCCATGCATCAGTTATTTATATATAGAAATATTGTGATAGGTACTGAGCGCAGACAAGTCGATTCTGTTACTTGTCATGTTTCATGAATGTCAGTCACAAGTGCAATAAACAGAAAACATATTCGTTCTTATCTAACAAAACGAAAGAATTAAAAAAAATATTAACAAGAGCCATGAACAATAAAAAGAGTCGAAGCCAGCAGGACTAATAATAAAGCCCGAGGATAATGTTGATGAACTTGAGTATTCTTAGCAATTGACATAATCATTAAACATAGCGTATCTTCGGGTTCGTAAAGGGAGAAGAGAATCTCGATTAATTATATAACGCACTATTAAGTTTTCATGTAAATCAATCCGTGTCTTGCAGTTATTAAGTTATCCCAAAATTTTCCTGAAGATTCTGTGGAAATCTATGGAAAAATAAGTCATCGGGTTGAGATTTTAAAAGTGGACCTCTCGAATATGAAAGAGGTGCTAACCTCTGGACAGTGTCCGGCAATTTAGGAGTCCATAAATATTTCTGGGTAGGAAAGTAAGTAAAGTAAAATTGTATCTGTGCTTAACTAATTAAGCACTACACCATAAAGACTTGTGTGGGAGTGGGTGTGAAGATCCACGTTTTCTTGACCTCGGCACTGGGTGGAGGTGAGTGGTCAGATTCACGCTCCTGCCGTTTTACTCCCGAGGAAAGAGCCTCCAGTATCCATTAGATATGAAGCTGGGTGGGCCCCAGAATCGGTCTGGACGACGTGGAGAAGAGAAAATTTTTTACCCTACCGGGACTCGAACCCCGATTCCACAGTCGTCCAGCCTGTAGCCAGTCGCGTCGCTATACCGACTACGCTAACCCGATTTCCTTCTGTATAGGAAAGTAAAAGTTTAAAAGTTAAAGATATCTTTATAACAAGCCGTGGAGTTCCATAGGTTTGTGAGACGTCGAGGCTCCCACATTTTCTAGACAATCGGCTAGTTAGTTAGTTATTTAGAGAGGGTGGGTTTCCCCATACACCGCGACCAGTTTGATCTATTGTGCTTCCCTCTATGATATTCTACCAGTCTCTATACCCTACCGATAAATGCTGCATACCATCAGTCCCGCCAAGCAAGCGAGTTCGGCCACTTGCTTAGCGGTGTCTATAATGCTTCCCCCATCTATCAGAGGCCTTAGAGACTATTGTTGGGCGGGAAACGTCCTGGAATTTGGCTCAGTGATCCCCTTTTGGGAAATGAGGTTCTTTTACGTGCCGTAAAGTTACGACACGGGACACACAGCTTAAAGTCCCTCCCGGAGGACTTGTTCCCTGAATTTTTCCGCCCTTAAAAATTCGACGACCATCCGCCGGGTATTTGAACCCGCGTACCACGAGTCATGAGGTGGGAACGTTACCTCTAGACTACGGAGGCCGCTAGACAATCGGCTAACAGATGGCGGTGAGGTCAACCTTAAGCGCCGCCCGCCATTTACTCTCAGGAAGATTCCTGATATTCATTTCTGTTACAGGCTGAGTCAACCTAAGGGCCATAATGCGTCTGGAAATATTAGGTCAATTAAGAAATCCAGTCATCTCATGGGAAATCGAACCCGCGACTTTCCAGCTTTTAGCATAAAGCCTCCATCAGCTACGCTACCGAAAGTAGATTCGGAAACATCACACCTACTAATCTAAATAACTAATTGACTCCATGGAGCTGAGCCCTTCATGAGAAGTCACGCAGCTTCTGAAGAATTTCCAAACAATATATGGAACCTGAAGGTTCATTACCGTGTTCACAAGAGCCCTCCACTGGTCCCTATCCTGAGTCAGATCAATCTAGTCTATACCGCCATTTCCTGTTTCTCTAAGATCCATCTTAACATTATCCTCCCACCTACATCTAGGTCTTTTTAGTGGTCTCTTTACTTCTGGCTTTCCCACCAATATCCCATATGCATTCCTCTGCTCCCTATACGTGCTACATGACCTACCCATCTCATCCTCCTTGACCTGATCATTCTAATCCTTGGCGAAATAAATCAACTAATCTAGTGATCAGTGACTTTTTACGTTTGAAATTCTGATATTGATAGGAGCGTTTATAAGTTTTGTTCTTCAGCTGTAAAGCAGGGCCATGGAATTTGCTTTGTGAAAACTGACAACACATTAGCGACATCTGACACCAGCATCCAGCACCACACCCGGCTTCAAAACATACACTCCCATCCCTTTACACCATGACGCCTCAAATACCGAGCGGGCGCGTCAATATTTGCACGTTCTTCTGTTCGGCGCTGCTGCTGGCTCCCTGCGCGCTGCAGCTGGGAGCAAATCTAAATACCAGGTTACTTCATAACCACGAATGAAACAATAATTCAAGTTATCATTCAGAATGAAAATAAATGTGGAATTTTAGATTTGAGATTCTCATATTATTGACCAGGAGCGTGCGGTAGCGTAATTGGTTGATGCACTATGCTACAAGCCGGAATGTCGCGGGTTCGATTTCCAATGAGATCATTGGATTTATTAATTGATCTAACACTTCCAGACGCATTATGGCCCTGGTGTCGACTCAGACTCTAACAGAAATGAGTACAAGAAATCTTCTTGGGGGGTAAATGGCGGTCGGCGCTTAAGGCTGACAACCTCGTCGCCATCTGTGAGCCGATGTTCTAGAAAATATGGGAGCCTCGACGTCTCAAAACCCTGTGGGCCTTCACGGTCGGTTACAGGGATAGCTTTACATTTCTTTTTACCTTTATATCATTGAGCACAAAGAGTTCTGTCTTCTGGGTTATAAGGCGATGTAGTCAGTTGTGCTGCTTCATGCTGGGTTCCTGCTGGGCTTATTGTCGACCCTGAAGATGGATGCGCTATGTTCCCCCTAATGTCGATTAACTTTCACCATACTACACGGTGTTTTATCCTAGAGAACAGAAATCTTCATATCTAATAATCTTGTTTGCCGTCTATAATGCAGCAATATTAATTTAACGACACTAATTCACACTTATAGTTCACTAATGTACGCTAATTGTTTAAAATACCATTAAAATTATTGAAGTATATGCACAATTGGTGTTGAATTGGCCTTTTATTATTTTAATAATTTTAATGACATTTTAAACACTTAACGAACATTTAATGAATTAACTGTTAATTAATGTTGCTGCATTATAGTGGGAAAACAAGTCTATAAGTTATACCTCAATACAACAGGATGCTGAAATATAATATTAAAAATCTTCATAATGGGAGCTGCGAAAATCTTAAATTCCACTTTATCTGCTTGTACACAATTATATTAAGTTTTGTAAAAGTTTATAGGAATTTTCTAGTTTCTTTAACAACGGATACACATCCTCACTATATAAATGTTATTATGATGATGATGTGAAGTTAGAAGAGCATGTATCATACATGGTGTGGATACAAATTATATAAAAGTATTTGGTCGGAAATCTTTAATGAAAAAGACCACTTGGAAGAACTAGACGTAGATGGAAGGACAACTTTAAACTGTATCTAGGTTGGAAATGAAGGGACTGAATTCGTCTGTCCCAGGAGAGTCTCCAGCGATAGGGCGTTTTGAAAAAAGAATTGAACTTTCTTGTTCCATAATAAAAGGACAAGAAAGATTCTTCTATCTGAGATAACTTATTTATGAAATACAGGGAATAACTCTGATGTCAGTAGCCATTAGTCTGCAATGGATATGGGTAAATGTCTTGGAATAAGTCATTGCTTGCTTGGCTTATAATTTGTTCCTGAGACTGGTGGCAATACGCTCCTCGAAATGTCAGTAAATTTCTATCAGACTACTCGGTGTCACATCCCACAAGACGATGTCTGCTCTTCAGTGTAGAATATATTGGCTTCTACTTATCATTAATTGTTTTTTTATAATATACGGAAATTTCATTCGTCTCTTATATACAATGTGACGCATAGACCCATTGCTAGGCAACGACTCGGTAAACACATTCCTACGAGAGCCAATGTGTGTAACAATAGGACGTCAATTTTAGATAACGGTTCAGTAAACAAGCCTTCCCAACAACAGAGAGGCTGTGTTTTCTGCGTGGTCCGTGCCGAGGGGTTATAAAGAGGCAAAGAATGTCGTTTGAGTCAGTTGTCAGAAGTTGAAAGTGTTCAGTTGAAGAAGAGTCCAGCTGAGAATTTGGTCGAGTTCTGGAGATGGCAGTAGACTGTGATTAAGAAGAAATGGCAAGAAAGGAATTCGGCTGTGAAAAGATTTGCTGTGTGATTTGAAGTGACAGTGAGACTATTATAAATCCGTTGCGAGGATACGACTAGTGAAGACTGAGAATCCTATTGCGTGTGTAACGGTGAACTGGAAAGTGTGTAGAAAAGCAGCAACACTGTATTACTTGTAGTGCAGCGTTGTGTGAATAAGGTGCTAATAAATCCAATCATCCAATCCAAAACCCCGTCTTATAAGTCACCCGCGCACCCCTACACGTGACAATATTCTAAGTATTCTGTAAGCCTAAGATACGGGCGTTAATGGGAGGATAATATTAAACTTAATCTTAAAGAAATAGTATGGAAGGATGTGGACTAGATTCATGTGGCTAGGGACCAGTGAACACGGTAATAACCATTAGGATTCCATTCAAATATTGTGAAATTCTTTAGTAGCTGAGCGACTGATGGCGTCTCAAGAAGGACTAAGCTCCACGGAGTTAGTTAATTAGACCTATATTATTTTTTGCATATAAAATTGCGCAAATTATTGTTTTATTTTGCGTCTTGTTTCGCTTTCTTCATCAATTTCGTCCTCACTCCTTCACACATTTTAAAATGCGCAATATTCAGTGATTATGTGGCAATTGCTAAGAATATTGAAGTCCATCCTCAGTGTCCTCTGGCTTATCTATTAGTTCTGCTGGCTTGGATTGTTGTTTATTGAACATGACTGGTGTTAACATTTCTTTTTTCAACTTCTGTCATTCCACCAGATAATGATGGACATGCTCCGTGATTATTACAGTTATGACTAACATCTGTGCAATATGGCAAGTAATAACAGCGACTTTTCTGTACTTGGTACCCTTCATGATAAGAACTCCACGTTACAGAATCCTTCTTGAGAATCTAGCATTTACTAGACAGCAAATTCTGCACTATTTATCGGACCCGAAAAGTCATTATCGTGTTCACAGGAACTTCCACTGGACCCTAAAGCGAAGTTAGTGCACACAAATCTACCTTGTTCTCATGAGATACTAGCGCAGAAGCCGTTGAGAATTAAACTGAAAATCTCATCACGTGATATAAAACATTCGTACTGTTGGCTTCCCTTGCATTCTGCTGCATTGCTTGCCCGTCCTAAATGTTACCGAATGATACGTCGAGGCCACAAAAACAAAGTAAATAGTCTTCTTTACGTAATATGTTACTCTTCATATATCAACACTGCAATATCTTCAATGCTCACATAATAGACACGATACACTGAAACAAAAGATTGCTCCCTCGTTCCTTTAATGACCTTCTACATAATTCGAGTTTTTTCAAAATGTTAACGGTTTAAATTTATTGATACGATATACGTAATTATGTAATTTTATAGCTTTCATTGCACCGCTACAAAAATTTGCATATAGGCGTATTAGAAAGGTAAAGCTATTCCTGTAAGAGGCCGTTGTGGCAAATAAAATTGTGAGAAGTCGAGTCTCCCACATTTTCTAGACAATCGGCTCACAGATGGCGGTGAGATTTTCAGCCTTATTCCCGGCCGATCGCCTTTTACCCCCTGGAAGATCCCTGGCACTCATTTCTGTTAGAGCCTGAGTCGTCCCCAGGGCCATAGTGCGGCTGGAAGGATTGGGTAAATTTTAATGCTATCGCTTCACCTGCACCCACATCCTCCAAGTGATTACTTTATTTGAAGTTTCCCGACAAAACTGTCTGTTTGTAATTCCCCTTCCAGTTCCTCTCATCCTTAATTCTATGGTTTGTTTAACGACGCTTTCAGGTTGTTTAGGGTCAAATGGTTTGGTGGTAGTCTATTGCAAAGAAGCGGCAGTGACGTCATTTAAGGCATTATTCCGGGATTGAACTGAGGAGAAGAGCAATACTGTAATGATATCCAGGATTCGAAATGAGGACCTCCAGAAGACATGTCAAAAGCTTTACCGCTTGAAGAAACTTGCTCCGCCTATTTCATTCTCAAATATACTTTAAGTTTTTTTTTAAAGATTTGGACTCGTTTCGAGTCAGAATAGGGCCATGACGGAATTACACGTCATAGCTTATCGGAAACAAACACTTGTATAATGAGAGCTTCATTATTGTATTCCTCTCCAAATAACCTTAAAATGAACAAATGAAGGACGATGAGGTTGGCTGGACGTGTAGCAATAATAAGAAATAAGAAAAATACATACAAAATTTCGGTAGAAATTTGAAGCAAAGGGACCGTTACAAACATTTCGACTTGGATATGAGGAAAATAATAAATAGTCCTGAAAGTAACAGAGTAGGAGAGTGTGGATTGGATTAATCTGTCTCTACCATTTGATAATTTTTGTAAGCACTGTTAGGGAATGTTGGATTTTATAAAATTCGGGGAATTTCGTGTGTAATTAAACATCTAACAGCTCATCAAGAAAGTCTCATCTTAATGGATTTTGTTAGTTAAGGTCAGGAGGTCGAACTTTATGCGCCCTCTTCTTATCATCGCCTTGGTGTCGTGCTGCCAGGCAGCAGGCAACTGCTTTTCCTTCCTGTCCCAGTGTCGCCACTGTTCTGTTTGGAGAGGACATTTGATTACTGTTCTGAAGCTTTAACTTTAACTGTGACAGACTGAGGTTACATGATAGTTATCTATCTATCTATCTATCTATCTATCTATCTATCTATCTATCTATGGCTCTAGAGCCCTTTTTTTGTTCTTGGCCGCTTTTTCAGTTTCTTAATCCTATACACAGTCGGTTTGACTCCTTGGACAGAGGATCAGCCCGTCGGAAAGGCTTCCTCAGAACGAGACGCTCTGGTACTCGTGTATATTAACGTCCAGCCCTGAGTAGCTGTTACAGAATTCCGATTTCGATATGGTTCATAAGCTCTCGCGAGCAGGGAGAGCTGCGTGCTGAAGCAGCCCTTGAGACGTTTCCACAGAGTGAAGCAGGTAGGAAGGAAGGGGCTAGACGCCCGTCAGTCCGTCGGCTTGTATGTCACTACTGTGTTACGGCAAGGACTTAGACCGTGTTAGTTATTTGCACAGGCGACCACCTCGAGCACATACTCTACCTAACTAGGTCTTAAAAGCATTTTTGTCTGGAGTGTGTACAATGTAAACACAAGGATAGCTTAGAAGTTGTTTTTAATTAGGCCTGCTGCAACTGCAGAAGTCTACAACCACAGATTCTGTAGTCCAGCTTCTACATTCCCGCTATAAAATGTAAAGCTATTCCCGTAACAGGTCGTGGAGGTCCATAGGTTTGTGAGACGTTGAGGCTCCCACATTTTCTACAAAATCGGCTCACAGTCGGCGGTAAATTAAGGTGAAGCTATCCTTGTAACAGGGTAGAGGTCCATAGGATGGTGACACGTCAAGGCCCCCACATTTTCTAGAAAATCAGCTCACAGATGGCTGTGAGGTAACGCAAATTTATCCCTGTAACAGGCCGTGGAGACCCAATGGTTTGTGATACGTCGAGGCTCCCACATTTTTTAGAAAATCAGCTCACAGATGGCTGTCGGGTGACGTAAATCTATCCCAGTAACAGACCGTGGAGGTCCATAGGGTTGTGACAAGTCAACGCTCCCAAATGTTATAGACAATCGGCTCACAGATGGCGGTAAATTAAGGTGAAGCTATCTCTGTAACAGGCCTTGGAAGTCCATAGGATCGTGACACGTTAAGGCTCCCACATTTTCTAGACAATCAGCTGGCAGATGGCTGTGAGGTAATTCGCTTAGTGGGGGGTGGAGTCCAACTAGGACCACTTGACACGGCGGCCACTGATTGGCCTATTGTAGCCTGCCCCGGGTGATTATGATGATGGAGAATTTGGTGGAATGAAGATTAGCAGGGGAAACCGAAGTACTTGGAGAAAACCCGCCCCAGCGCCACTTTGTCCACCACAAATCCTATTTGACCAGACGCGGCTTCCAACCCGGGCCGCCGCGGTGGAAAGCCAGCGACTAACCGCTTGAGCTATGGCGCGGCCTTGGAAGAACTGATCTACTTTCCTTCGATATGACACGGACGGCATAGAAACGACGCGTCCAACAAATATTCTTTTGTTCTGTGTGCATTCGTTTTCTCGGAGGAGTGTTTGCCGAGCCGTTGCCTAGCAACGGTGAAGGGGTTACACATACAGATACATTGACATGAAGGTTATCTCTTAAACCTAATTTTATATTTTCGATATAGATAATAGAAGCTAAATATGGAACAAGGCTACCAAGTACTAATAGTCCATATGAACAGTTCTTAAAAGATTATTCTTATGTCCATAACACTCTATGGGCCAGGGGTAGCGTAGTTGATTGATGCACTATGCTACAAGCTGGTAGGTAGTGGGTGGCATTCCAGATGAAGTCATTAGATTCTTCAATTGACCGAATCCTTCCAGCCGCACTGTGGTACTGATGTCGACTCAGCCTCTAACAGAAATGAGTACCAGGAATCTCCCTGGTGGGGTAAAGGGCGGCCGGCGCGTAAGGCTGGTAACCTCACCGCCATCTATTGATTTTCTTATTACTGATATTAACTGCAAATGGGTTTTTATCCAGTGGCAGTGGTGCTAAAATAAGACAAAATATACAAACAAGGCACGTCATGCAAAACAACACACCACGCTCAAAGAAACACAACACACAAAACTACGCAAACGATAAAGGACACACAACACAAATTAATACAATGCAAATACAATTAAAATTACAATTATATAAATTAATATTGATAAAAATTGGCGTACTTTACACTAAAGGATAACAATAATGAAATACGTTATGTCATGAACTGGGAGCCTCGACGTCTCATAACTTTATGGGCCTCCGCGGCCTATTACAAGGATAGATTTAACCTAACAAAACTCTATGGTAGTCGTTAAAAGAGAGTGTTTCTTCCTTTGGCGCTACAGACCCAATTTGGGCCTTGGCCCACCTCCATGAAACTCTCCGTTTCACTTCGGTTTACTAGGTATTAGACATTCGGTAGGACTCTTTGGGAGGGTGATGAGCTCGTCGCAAGGCCTCTACCTGTACACAAACACAGAACAAAGCGCGCACGCACAGACGCTCACATAAACACCAAACATCAATGCCCTGAGTGGAATTCGAACGCACGATCCCGACTTCCGAGCGAGCGAAGACACTGCATGCCTTAGAGTGCTCGGTTATCGTGACCGGCCTAAAAGAGTGTTAAACAGTTTAAATTCAACTACGTAAGCCAATATTTTCTCTGCATTCCTCTTGGGAAAGTGGGTAATCTCTGGAAGAAATTCAGACGACGTCCTTGTTCCTCACTTTGCATTTTCATAACCTTGTAACTGTCGAGGTCCGCTCAAACTTACGGAAAGAAGATCCAGTGACTTCGTGAATTACAGGTTTCACGAGTCACGCTTCACGAACACATGGACTACAAGCATAATTAACGTGATCCCGCATGATCACATACGCCTACACTACGGCGTTAATTAATGTAAATTCTACATATTTTCAATGCATAAGATAAATCTTCAGAGGCGACCAGGCTTATCATTCGAGTAGGTCAAAGTTCTGGAGACTTTGTCTAAATGTGGCGCGCTTGCTAATTTGACCATTTAACCTTACATCAAATACATGACCAGTCTTTATCGTGTCCTTAACATCTCCTAATTAAAACGTCTGTGAAGTACTGAAAGGTATGACGCTGATTGTCGGTCATAGCCAAGACTTGTATTGTGTACGTTCTGTAGTACATTTTTTTTTTCACTGGCTCTACAGCCCCCTTGGGGCCTGGTCTGTGGTTTTTCATTTTCATGATCATTTTGCAGATGATAGGATTCCCAAGGCCTCTACCTATACACAGGACAACACAGGCACAGAATAAAATCATACACATACCAAACATCCATTCTTTGTGTCGGATTCGAACCTACGATCTCGGCTTCCGAGCGAGCGAAGGCAGTGTATGTCTTTGACCGCTGGCTACCGTGACCAGTCTGTAGTAAAAAAGCAAAAAAAGAGTAAGGATATCCCTATCACAGGCTGTGGAGGCCCACAGGGTTGTGAGATGTTGTTTCCACATTTTCTAGACAATCGCCTCAAAGATGGTGGAAAGGTTGTCAGCCCTACGCGTCGGCCGCCCTGTACCCTCAAGAACATTCCAAGAATATTCCTGGTACTCATTTCATTTCAGTTAGAGGCTGAGTCGACCCCAGAGTCATAGTGCGGCTGGAAGTATTAGGTAAATTGAAAAATTCGATAACCTCGTCGGGGATCGATCCCGCGGCCTTCCGGCTTGTAACATAGTGCCTCAGCCAACTACGCTACCGCGTGCCTATGAAAAGGAACACTACACGCTTTGCAAAGTCGTGAAAACGTTAACGGTTCTCCCTCACTGAACTAAAGTATACTAAAAGAAGTTTCTTCTGTGCTTAATTTCTTAAGCAGTATGCCATGGATACGTATGGTGGAGTGGAGGTTTAGTTCTACCATTTTTTACGTCAGGAATAGAGCAAGTACATGGTCAATTTCACACCCCTGCTTCTTTACTTCCCGGTTAAAGAACTCCCGGTAGTCTTTGGATGAGAGGCCGATCTAGACGCCGTGGAAAGGAGAAAAATCTTGTACTGCCAAGAATCAACCCGGGCCGTCCAGCCCATAGTCCATCGCTATACCGACTGAGATATCCCAACTAAACCAACTTTAAACACATTCGCATGTAGAGCCGTTGCTAAGTAATGACTCGGTAAACAACGCCCGCCGCTAGGCAGCATATTTCTAACAAGCAATAATTGAGCTACAGCAATGAGGAGGGCTATGCTACAAGCCGGAAGGTCGCGAGTTCAAGTCCTGATGAAGTCATTGGATTTTCTTCAGTTGACCTAATCCTTCCAGCCGCTCTAGGCCCTGGGGTTTACTCAGCCTCTAACAGAAATGAGTACCAGGAATTAATTAAATAATTTTCCTGGGGAGTAAAGCGCGGCCGGCGCGTAAGGCTGACAACCTTACCGCCATCTTTGAGCCGATTGTCTAGATAATGTGGGACCCTCAACGTCTCACAACCCTATGGGCCTTCACGGCCTGTTACAGGGATAACTTTACTTACTTTACTTACTTACAGCAATAAGGAGCGATGTTTTGTACGAGGCCCATATCTAGGTGCTAGACATAAGAGTTCTAGAAGTTTAATTAGTTAAGATGGAATCAATCGGAACAGCAGAAATTTGGTGTGAGATGGCCCCCAGCCTGGGAGTCAGTTTTAAGATATTCACCAACCAGTAAGGACGTAAGAAGGGGATATTATTAGGATCTACTGGCAGGAAATGGCCAGTGAAAATAAATCGAGAAACTTATTATGTGCTGTAGCTAAAAGACGAGTGCATGAATTATAATTACTTGTAGTTACCATCTGTAACTGGTTAATAAATTCAATTACTAACCCAAACTTCCTCTGTAGTCTCTCTATCACGTGACAATATATTTGATGATCTCGTGAGCGTAGTGCACGAAGTTAATGCTGTAAGGGACGTTGTGTCCGTGAGCACCTTACATGTCGCCTTTACAAACTACTAAACGGATATCAAGAAAATTTGGTCCTGGGTGTCAGCATGAAAATTGGGATTTATTATGTGCATGTGATATAAGAAGTAAGCAATTTAATTATTAGAATATCGTTGGTTTTAAATAATTCAGGTGAAGAGTGATGATTCCCTTATGATAAACGCCTAAATAAGCCTTGCTTATCATACACCAATATTCTTGTCACTTAGATGACTGTTTATCTCACATATGTGCGTCTTTAGCCCAAGTCCCTTTACTGAGAATGTGCTTATTATAGACTTAAGTAAAGTTTCGATCCAAGGAAGCAGTCAGGTTCTCATAGCGGTGGCTCTGAAAATTTCTATCTTCAGGAATAAAAGAAACATAAAGAGTACCATCTTCAGGGAAGTGACTCGTCAAGTCGAAAAATAAACCAGGCAACAAGAACCAAGGATAGCGAGACTAATACAAATATTCTGAGAGCGGCTTCAAAATATTTTAATGTAAAGTGAAACATTTGCATTATTCCTAAGGTTTTGAAATGCTATGCTCAGATACACAATACTTCAACACAGATTTGTTCAAAGGTCATAATTTGACTGATGTTTAATTGGACTCGCGGCAAATTGTCTGGCCCTCCCTCCATGTTGTTAAGATTGATTTTTATTTTCAAAATTAACGACTTCTAATTAAGGTGACCTCATTTTATTTCATGTGCCGCTTTGTAAGTCGACTCTGAAATTTGTATGTTCCACAATGTAATTTTAAACTGTTTTACTCTTTTTTTTATAATTATCCTCCTTGTGAATGGTATGGTAGGACATCTTGATTTATATCTGTTTACAGCTGTTCTTTGTAATGTGTTTCGCCTCATTGTAATGCTCCGTACATTTAAAGACGGTATCCTTAAGCGCTTTACCCTACATCTGGAAGTGGTTCACGATTGTCTACAGACTGAAAAGATCTTCTTTACCTCCTACCGCCCTTTGTCTCTCCGAAATATATGGCCCGACCTTACACAATATATTTATATATACCTTATCCAAAATACCTTTGGTCTTACGTTTCTGATTCAATAGGCAGTCTCATGGAAAAGTATTTGGTCTCCATCCTGAAATATTTACGTGGATTAGACGCCTTCAGTGCCGCAGAATACTTGTATTAGGATGCTAGATGAATGATTGCCGGTCACGGTAGCCGAGCGGTCTAAGGCGTGCACTGCCTTCGCTCGCTCGGAAGCCGGGATCGTGGGTTCGAATCCCACTCAGGGCATGGATGTTTGTGTGCGTTTTTCTGTGTTTGTCTACAGGTAGAGGCCTTGCGACGAGCTGATCACTCGCCCAAGGAGTCCTACCGTATGTGTAAGATCTAGCAAAACCGAAGTGAACGGAGTTCATGGAGGTAGGCCTAGGCCCACTGGGGCTGTAGTGCCAAGGAAAAATTAAAAAAAAAAAAAAGATGAACGATTAATTGGAAATGATATGAAAAGAATTCATCACGGCTTAGTTCAGATACTTTCTCGGAATTTATACTAGGGACCAAAGAAATCCACGAAAAACATCAGTCAGGTTACTCCATTTCCCAGCTGGTAGTCGAACCAAGCTGTTCTCGAACACGAGTCTAGATTATTACAGGTTTGGTGTCCCGGTCGTATCTTGCGTATATAATCTAGTAAAGTCTTTTGATGACGTAACGATATGCGTCACTCTTTGCTGCTGACGTACTTTCGAAAATGTTTCAGACACACTTATGGAACTCCTCAGCTTTCTCGAGCATGAAATCGTAGTTGATCTTTTGGATTTGAGGCCTCACAGTGACATCTATGTAAGACTGTGGCAGGCTTAGATGTCCAAACTACACGGAATCACAACCTAGAAAACCGCATTCTTCATAGATGCCTACTTCAGCCCACTTCAGTCCACTAATTTTTGAAGCTCCGAAAGGCAGTAATCATCTTTGCTTGCTGTGAAATTAGTGCATTCAGAAATTAAAATGACAGATTACAGTGGCCGTGCTCTCTAAGGTGCGTGTCTTCAAGCTCTTGAACACTGGGATTTGGGTTCGAATCCCACTAAGGACACAGATGTGTGTCTGCCTTCATTCTGTGCTCGTCTCTTCCTTTGTAGATAGGGATCTTGCGGAGGACCGATTTCCCGAACAAAGGGTCCCATAAAATGCCTAGAGATTCATGTATTCAGAAAATTACTTACATGTCAATTGGAACATGTGTTTATGTAGTTGTCTAGCATTCCTAATGAAGGAAACGACAACCACGAATTTGAGTAGGTCTAAATCATTTATAGATAAAGAAACAGCCCTAATATTGAATACATTTCTTGATGTATCAACAGCAGGATGCTATAATGAAATTCCGTAAATTGTATTATTATTATTATTATTATTATTATTATTATTGTATCTACACTGTGCTCTGTCTGTAATTGGCCTTGCGGCTGTTGACGCGGCACATAAATAATAAAGAATTGAATTGAATTATTAAAAAAAACAGTGATTTTAGTCCGCAAGTGAACTATACCGACCGAGAGACCGCCGT